>NW_007731272.1:28327-31163 GCF_000696425.1 Galeopterus variegatus | reverse complement strand
AGAGAGAGAGAGAGAGAGAGAGAGACAGGGAAGGTGCCTTCTATATTGTCTGGACTCAGTAAATTTTAGGTCAAACCATTTAATTGAAGATTTCTGGGAAAAGATATTTTCACAAATTATTCAGGTAGACTATTTCAGCATTATACCATCCTTGAAACAAAATAACTCTTTGTCACTATTCAGCCACCCTCCAGTTACATCAGAGACATAATAGAAGGAAAAAGAAAGATCAATTCCAAACCTGGAAACCCAGAAGAGCCCAGAGTATTTTTTTCCAAAAGGTAAAAACAGATATAACTCAAGATAAATTGGCAAAATGCTTTGAGGTCATTCAAACGAGGAGGAAGGTACTCAAAGCTTCTCTCATTCCAGAGCTGGGCCAGAGGATTAGCAGGCACTTTGAGCTCTTATCAGCAAAACTAGAAAGACAAGCAAAAGAATAATTATTTAGAAATAATTAGAGAGAAGATGAGCCTCCCTACTTGAAGAAACAAAGAACTGAAATTACAGTGACACTTAAGGCTTCAGAGTTAATTGTTCACATCTCAAAAAGTGTCTCCAGGACCTGAGGGTTAAAGAGCTAGCTCTTTAAAAGAACACACAAGTACACCCACAGCCACAGCACACGACTGCTGCAAACAAATGAAGCCACCTGGACTTTAGGTTCTCATGTTTTATAGCTACATCCTACAGGTACCCAGGAAGACCTGCTCCTCATCTGAGAGGTCACTTAACAAATCAGAATTTCATCTTCCCTTATCCCCACCTGTTCTTTATTGGGCAACTTTAGCTCCCAAGACCTAAGCTGTTGAGACAGGATTCTTCGTTAGGAAGACACGATATGGCTTCAAGTCCCTGGAACCTGAGGGAGTTAGCCCCTGACAATATACTTCCCACTGAGTCAAGGGAGATTGCTAAAAGCAAAGGACACTCACTTAAATGCTGATACATCTCTTCCCTCTCCTTCCACTACTTGTCACCACTAACCACACACCCTGCAGGCACATATTCATATATTCACTGCACACTCATGCACACACAGCACACAATCACGCACAAAGCCCGTCACTCCACCCAGCCTCTCCTCACCACTTTATTAACTCACAGATAACGAGACAACCTAATCTGATTTGCCCTGGTATAGAAAATTCCCCACCACCCTACTCATATGCACAGATACCCCACTATCACATCACCCCCACATTCATTTATTTATTCATGTGCCATATTTTGTTCTAAAAATTGAAGATATATGAGTATAAGATAGACATAGGTCCTGCTCTCACGGAGCTTATGTTCCAATGGGCAGGTATTAAGCAAGTAAACAATTATATAAATAAGATAGATTTAGAGAATAATAAGTACGAAGAAGAAATTAAACAGAGTAACGTCACAGAGACAGAGAAAGACAACCATTGAGCAGCATCCAACAACTCACACCCCTGCCACTGATATGCATTACACCCCAGATCCTGTTACTGCAAATAGTCCCCCATACACAAGCCACACCCATGTTGCTGCCACTGCATGCCATCACTGGCTGGCGACCCCCACCCCATTCCCTCTTGCAGACAAATAACTACACACATACTCCTTCATTCCCATGCTGTCTCCCCTGACTCACTCGCACACACACCTGTTCATATGCAGATGTACCAGAGTCACAGTCATGCACACATGTCTTCTTCATCACGTCCACGCTACTCCACCACCCATCACATACATGTATACATGGATCTGCACACATTCATTCCCAATGACCATACTTCAACTTTAGCTACATGCAGCATAACTCCATATGCACCAACACACCTGGGCTGTGCACTGTGGTAGGCATGGATCAAAAAAACCCTGTCTATGCAGAGTGTCTGCACAAAGACACACTTTATTTACATACATACATACACACACACACACACGCACAGAGCAGATCTTACATTTAGCCTCATTTTACTTCCCAAGGGAGTGCATCTGGTGTTGTTTAGCAATTTATTTTAAGAAATAGCACAACTCCTATTACTCCTCCCCTCCAGCCCCAAGGATCGTTCTGTAGTTCTTTTTACAGCAAAAAACCAAATAATCCAATTTTAAAATGGGCAAAGGAGATGAATAGACATTTCTCAAAGGAGAACATACAAATGGCCAACAGGTATATGAAAAAATGCTCAACATCACTAATCATCAGGGAAACACAAATCAAAACCACTTTAAGGTATCACCTCACCCCAATCAGACTGGCTATTATAAAAAAGACAGGGAATAACAAATGCTGGTGAAGCTGTGGAGAGAGAGGAACCCTCCTGCACTGTTGGTGGGACTGTAAATTAGTGTAGCCACTATGGAGAACAGTATGGAGGTTCCTTAAACAACACAGATAGAGCTTCCATATGTTCCAGCAATCCCATTACTGGGGATATATCCAGAGGATTGGAAAATATCAGGTCAAAGGGACACCTGCACTCCCATGTTTATTGCAGCTCTGTTTACAATAGCCGAGATATGGAACCCACCTAAATGTCCATCGCTGGATGACTGGATAAGGAAATTGTGGTATCTATACACAATGGAATACTACTCAGCCATAAAAAAGAATGAAATTCTACCATTTGCAGCAACATGGATGAGCCTGGAGAAAATTATCCTAAATGAAACAACCCAGGTACAGAGAGAGAAATACCACATGTTCTCACTCATAACCAGGAGCTGAATCCATAAATAAAGAAATGAATGAGAGAGAGAGAGAGAGAGAGAGAGAGAGAGAGAGAGAGAGAGAGAGAGAGAAAGATCAAAGTAAGACATTGAACTTTTAAAAACTAGAGGTGGAAAAGGGGAGGGG
>NW_007731272.1:20084-27343 GCF_000696425.1 Galeopterus variegatus | reverse complement strand
AGAGAGAGAGAGAGAGAGAGAGAGAGAGAGAGAGAGAGAGAGAGAGAAAGATCAAAGTAAGACATTGAACTTTTAAAAACTAGAAAACTAGAGGTGGAAGAGGGGAGGGGAGGGGTGGGGGAGGGGGCTAAGGAGGAATTGGTCAACAGACACAAAGAATGACTGGGTACTGTAATGATGAGTAAACTAACTATACCGATCTAACCAATACACACTTGTACACAGTTATTGAAAATCAAAGTTGTACCCCATGTGTATGTATAATTAAATTAATTAATAAATAAATAAAAGAAAAGACAGAACTTACTCTGATATCAGATAAGGTGATGTCTGTCAACAGTGACTGGGGGGAAAAAAACAAAACAAAACAAAACAAAAAAACCTTTATTTGCTTGAGACCTGAGTCAGGAGTTTTTTGCCATTTCCCCTGAAGCCGAAGCCGTAGGGGATACGCCTCTTCCTCTCCCCCACCCCTGCTTCTGCAGTTTCTTAGCTGCCACTGGCCACTCATTGCTGGCAACAAAGGCTGCTCCAAATAGACATCTACTGGAGCCAACAGCGTGGGAACGTGTCTAAGTCTACAATGAGTAAAATACTCCATGGCTCCTCAGCCCGTCAAGCTGGGAGTGGGGGAGGCTCAAGGGGACATCCAAAGGTCATTATTGGTGTGTCAGTTTTATGTTGTTTAGTGGCTTAACACAACATCCATTTATTATCTCACAGATCTGTAGGTCAGGGGTCCCGGCACGGTGTGACTGGGTTCTCTGCTTAGGGTCTCAAAGGCTGAATTCAGTGGATCAGCCAAGGTGAGTTCACATAAGAGGCTCTGGGAAAGAATCTTCTTCCAGACTCATTCATGGCTTGGAATGTGATTCCTTGCAGTTGTAGGACTAAGGTTCCCATTTCCTTGGCTGTCAGCTAGGGGTGCTCTCAGCTCCTAGCAGCCCCCAACGTCTCATGCTTTATGGGATCCTCCATCTGTCTCCCATCAAATGTCTCTCACACTTCATATCTCCGACCTCTAGATCCAGATTTAAAGAGCTCGTGTAATTTGGTCAGGCCCACTGTGATAATTTTTGCATCCTAAGGGCAACTGATTTGGCACCTTAATTACATCTGCAAAATCTCTTCCCAATGGTACCTAGATTAGTGCTTGATTGAGCAACTGGGAGAAGGTGTGTACACCATGGGTCAGGAATCTTAGGTCCTCTGAAAATTCTGCCTGCCACACTCTGGCTGTTGGTTTTCTGGCCTGTACAAATAGCTCACTCCTCCAGGGTTTCCCTTGGTCCTTACCCGGCCAGACATCTTCATTTCCTTTTTGATTTTAGCTTCTGGCTTGATTCCATCCTTAACTAACCATTGTGCAGAGGCCTAGAGTACTCCGTCCTTTACGTATCCAGCCTTTAAATATTTGGCAATGATTAACACCTCCCTTGCAGTCACCATTTTGCTTCATCTCACAAAACTAGCTCCTCTGATTTTTCTGCATAAGGTACTCTTGACAGCCTTTCTTCTCCCAACCCTGGCCCATGTCCTCTAAGAACAATGAAATGTCAGCCCTGAGATGGCACTTAAAAATCACCAAGTACAAGTCTCTCATTTTGCAGTTAGAGAAGCTCAGGTTACCAGAGAGATTGCCCAAGGTCACACAACAAAGAGGCTACAGCATCTTAGAACTCAAGCTTCCCTAGCTAGTTCTGATCCATGCACTCTATTAGAAGATGTAAGGGCCGAACCCGTGGTGCACTCGGGAGAGTGCGGCGCTGGGAGTGCAGCAGCGCTCCCACCGTGGGTTCGGATCCTATATAGGGATGGCCCGGGCGTGGCCAATCTCAAAAAAAAAAAAAGACAAAAAAAAAAATTGCTTCATTTGTTGGGCCGGCCCAGTGGCGCACTGGAGAGTGCGCCGCTTGGGAGTGTGGCGGCACTCCTGCCGAGGGTTCGGATCCCATGTGGAGACCAGTTCCCGCTCACTGGCTGAGCGCAGAGCGGGCGCCACACCGAGGGTTGCGATCCCGTTGCCGGTCAGTAAAAAAGACAAAAAGGAAAAAAAAAAAGAAGATGTAAATCTTCCCCCCAGACAGAGCAGAGCAGCCAGTGACAGGAAGGTGCAAGAGAACTAGAGTTTGCTGAGGCCCCATCATGAGCCAGCATGGGCTGCCATTTAGCACAGCACACACTAAGTTCTCATAACAACCCTTAGAGTCAGTGGTTTTCAGTGCGGATAATTTTGTCACCCAGGAGACATTTAGAAATATCTGGAGATATTTTTGGATGTCACAACTGGGGGGATGCAACTGGCATCCAATGGGTAGAGGCCAAGGATGCTGCTAAACATCCCACAACACACAGAACAGCCCCCACAACAAAGAATGATCTGGCCCCAGAACCCAACAGTGCCCAGGTAGAAACCCAGTTTTGAGTTAAAGGCTGTTATCCCCAGTTTGTATGTCCCCCATGATTCTCAGACTGCACCAGACTTTTAAGCACAATTGGGTTAGAACAATAGTAATCACCTAATCACCTGTGTTGTGTAGGCTGTTGCCTATTCCCTGTCCCTCGATGTTGTCTCGTGTGTGCTCATGAACAGTTACTCAGCATCTTAAGGGACTCACCAAGCTCTTCTTTTTTGACCTTCCAGGAATGTCTCCTCGCCAGGACAGTGAATACCTGTGGAGGTGCATGAAGGTACCTCAACCCTGCCTCTGATGTCCACCACAAAGCTCCCTCCCTTGTCCTGGGCACAGTCCCGACTTCTACTGATGGCTGACATACTACAACCCTTGAATTTCCAAAATGACACTCCTTTCCCAGGTGCTCAGAAGGGGCCAAAGCCATGAGGTGCCCCCTCCAGAAAAGGTTCCCCTTCCCCAGTGGAATCTTACTTGGTCACCCCAACACCAGAACAGGGCTGCCTGAACACGAATGTCTCAAGGAGATATTTAATGACAGCAGTGGAAACTGTTTCTTCAGCTTCTGCTTACATTGTTTCTTGTGTAGGATTCAGGGTTTGCCATCTGGGTTAAAAGAACAATCTCTGAGACAGACACTATTTGCTTCTTCTGACCTTTCTCCCGATTGCTTGTGCACTAAGTGTGTTTCTTCCACCAAATGCCTTAGCGAGCTTACCGTGAAAATTATGTCCCGGGGTGTCTATCACGCCAGTCCTTTATAGCTGCCCAGACTAGACATATTTCAGACCAAATCTGGGATGTCTGCTACATACCAAAGGGGAAACTGAGGCTCAGAAAGGTTAAGAAAGGTGCCTGAAAAAACATGATAGATAAATATTGGAGCCAAGATTGTGTCTGGCTCCAAAACCTGTCCTTAGGCCATCTACCTCTTTCTGCAGAGACAAAATTAACTGCCTGCCTTTTTCTCCCTGAATGTGAGAGAATAGGATATCCACACTCCAATAATCCAGCCATCAGCCACGAGACTCCTCCTAAGGCTATCCTATATAAAATAAACAGTGAAGAAGATTCCAGCCTGTCCTTCTCTATGCCTTTTATTTCAGTTAACATTTCTTTTCTTTATGTTACTTATCCTCAAGTGTGAATCACATAAAGAAGGCCAGTTGGCTTATATTTGCTCAGTGACCGGGCAAGCCCATTCCTGCATGTGTGTTAGCCCAAGATGTTCCATCTGACTTTTTCGAAGTGCATTTATTTCAATCTTTCCGCCAAAGTTTGGGGTCTTGCTTCTCCCTCAGGAGAGCTGTATTTTTTAGTGCTCCAGGGTCAGCCCACCCCACTGTCCATCTCTGGGGGCTGTTGTTTCCCTGGCCTCCTGGCTGAGTTGAGCCTGGGTGCTCCCTCCTCATGTGGTTCTCTGGGCTTCCTCTCTCAGTTACCCCTTTCCAGGCCAGTTCCAATGGGAACGGTGGTTCATGTTGCTGAGACACCAGCTGAGGGAAAGGAGGCTAGTGTGGCCAGAGCATCAGGTTTTCTCTATGAAAAATCCTCATGACACAACGGGCTCAGTCTTGGTGCTCTGAGCTCCCTCTGCCTTGTTCTAACCCAGTGCCTGCCAAACAGTGCTGTGTGTTAGAATCACCCGAATCATCCATTAGTCTGCAGTGGGCCCCAGGAATTGGCATTTTTAGTGATTTTTATTATCCAGGTGACTCTGACGTTTAGCCAAGTTTGGAAACCACTGTCCTAACCAATTAGCAATCCTGCCAAGTCATCCTGGGACCCAAGAGTTTCCTGATTTCATTTTTAGCTAAGGCCTCCCACTGATGAAGGTTAGGGCCAGGTAGGATGGGACCATTGCCAAATCCAAGGTTTTTCTCTTTTCAATCATTCACTCATTCACAGCTGATTATTAAGGACCTATTATGAATCAGATGCTGCTTTCAGGTAATATCGTCCATCAAGGGACAATAGTCCTCATTCAGGAGGCATCCACAAGAGCTCTCTGTACAGGTCCTGCTCACCCTGAACAATGTGATCCTGTCTCTGTTGCTCAGTGCAGGTTTATATGCCCACGACTGAAAAGAAAAAGTACCCAGAGGGTTTGGATTTTAGATGCTGTGTGTGCGGAGGGAAGCGGGGTGGGGAGACAGTAGCAGTACACGTGTGGATGAAAGAGCTGGTGTTCAAGTGGAGGCTCATGGAAAGTTACACTATTATAACAGCAAAGACACAGGACCATACCTGGGCCGTTGATGGTGGTTAACTATGGTCTACTAGGGAAAAGCAATCATGATTTTTCTGACAATCACAAAAGAGTCTGTTCAGAATCATTGGACCCACATTATAGAATAAGAGCTAAATGCAATTTAGTCTATATCCTTGTATATTATGCACCACAAATGTTATGTGGTGAAATTTCTAGAGAGTCATTTTCCTGAGTTCTTAAACATTATTAGTATCCCATGTTCATAGTAGAAAATAAGTTAAGTAGCAGGTCAAACAAATACACTGTATAAAATATAGAAAGTGCAGGAGGTATAAAGAAGAGTATTAAAATGTCCTTTAATTCTGCTCTCCATTATAACCATGGTTAAAATTTTGCTGTGTTTCTCTTTTCTTCTCTGTCTCTCTCTGTTTTTTTCTGTCTCTTTCTCGCTCACTATTTGTGTGTGACCCGTAAAGACTTTATGGGTCACATTTCTTTTTATTTAACACTCTATCATGAGTTGTTTCTCCTATCCTTAAATATTTTTAAATCATCTGCATCCATAAGCATTTAAACTTGAGAGCCAGTTATGTGCCTGACACTACATTTGGCTCTGGAGATCTGAAGGTGACACCACAGACATGTTTCTTGTCTTCACGGAACTTAGCATTAGTAGGAGCAGTAATCACATGATCACATGGATAAATGTAAAGAGACAACTGTCATAAAGGCTATGAAGCTAAAATGCATGGTTTCACGGGAGCACATATCAAGAGGGTAAGACAGATGGGAGTGTGGGAAGCGGGAGCATCACAGGCAGTGCAGTGGGTTGAACCGAGTCCCCCAAAAGATAAACGCTAATCCCAGTACCTATCAATGTGACCTTATTTAGAAATAGGATCTTTGCAGATGCAATAAAGCTAAGAACCTTGGGATGAGATTTTCTTGGATTTAGGAGTGTCTTACATCCAAAGTATGGTGTCCATATAAGAAAAAAATGGGAGAAATTTGAGACACAGAGACAGAGAATAAAGCAGTGTAAAGATGGAAGCAGAGATGAGTTAGAAAGTTAGAAAGTTCCAAGTCAAGAAATGCCAAGGATTGTCAGCAGCCACGAAAAGCTGGGAGAGCGGCGTGAAATGGCTTCTTCCTCAGAACCTCCACAGGAAACCGACTCTACTGATACCTCGATTTTGGATTTCTGATCTCCAGAACTGTGAGAGAAAAAATTTCTGTTGTTTTAAGCCACCCGGTTTGTGGTAGTTCGATGAGGCAGTCCTAGGAAACTAATATGAGGGATGGCCTCTCAGCAGACATCTGAAGAGCGGGAAGGAGTCGTGACGGAGGACTTTCAGCAGAGCAACCAGCTCCTCAAGAACCTGTGCTGGGAGGCAGATGGGTGGGTCTGAGAAACAAAAACAGCCAGTGCAGCTGAAGAGCAGAGCACGACAGCAAGACTACACAAGAGCCTGAGCCACACACACATTCATCTCCTAGTCCTCTTAAGGATCGTGGTTCTTATCCGAGAGGCATAAGGAGTCACTGAAGATCATTACAGGGCAGGAGTGGGGGAGGCTGGAGTGTGGTGAAGGACGGTGGGGGTCGAATGCGACCGTGTGAGCCAGTCAAAGGCAGGGCCAGGAAAAGAGAGGATAGTTACCGCTGATTGAGCCAGTAACCCCACTTTAAACAGGCTACATGAATTATCTCATTTAATCCTCACAACGGCCTTAAGTAGCAGGTACCATTATTACTCCCATTTTACAGGTGAGAAAACTAAGACTCAGAGAGAGGAGCTAATTTTCAAAGTGTCATATTGCTGGTAAGTGGCAGAGCTGAGGTTCAAACTCATGGAGTCTGGCCCAAGAGCTCATCTCCTTAAGAATTAGTATAAGTGAGATGACTGTAAAGACGGAGGTAGATGGATGGAATCTAGAAAGACTGTCTGAAGGGCAGGTGGAATTGAAGGAGGAGGACAGCACATGGGAGCACGTTCCAGGAAGGAGAAAGCGCATATGCACAGCAAAGAGGTGAAGGCATGGTATAGTTCCACCATAATGAGGACAGTTTGCCTGCAGTAGAGGCTGTGGTTGCTACGCACGTCACCAAAAAAAGGTATATGCAAAGACTGTCCCTAGGAAACCCCACCAGACTTTTTTTTTTTTTTTTTGGTAGGAGCACTTAACATGAGATCTACCCTCTTAACCTAATACACTGTTGTTAACTATAAGCACGATGTTGTACAGCACATCTCTAGAACTTACTTATTTTTCATAACTAAAACTTTATTCCCTTTGAACCACGTGCTCCATTTTCCTCAGCTTCTGGCAACCACCATTCTACTCTCTGATTCTGAGCTTGACTCTTGTAGATACCTCATATAGGTGGAATCAGGCAATGTTTGTCCCTCTGTGACTGGCTTATTTGACTTAGCATGATGACCTCCAGGTTCATCCACGTTGTTGCATAGGACAGGATTTCCTTCTCTTTAAGGCTAAACAATATTCCATTGTGTGTATATATATACCACATTTTCTTTATCCATTCATCTATCAATGGACATTGAGGCTGCTTCCATATCTTGGCCATAGTAAATAATGCAGATATCTCTTTAAGGTCCTGATTTCAATTCT
>NW_007731272.1:3819-19209 GCF_000696425.1 Galeopterus variegatus | reverse complement strand
ATTTATTTATTTATTTATTTATTTATTTATTTATTTATTTATTTATTTATTTATTTTGCTATTGAGTTGTAAGAGTTCTTCATACATTTTGGATGTTAACCCCTTACCAGATATATGATTTGCAAATATTTTCTCCCATTTTGTGATCTACAGAGTCATGCAATCCCTATCAAAATTCTACTGACTTTTTTTATGGAATTAGAAATAACAATTCTAAAATTCACATGGAGCCATGAAAGGTCCTGAATAGCCAAAGCAATCTTGAAAAAGAAGAAAAGAAAAAAAAAGCTACTTCCTTATTTCAAAATATATTACAAAGCCACAGTAATTAAAATACCATGATACTAGCATAAAAACAGACATGTAGACCAATGGAATGGAATAGAGATACCGGAAATAAACCATGCATGTATGGCCCACTGATCTTTGGCAAGGATGCCAGGCATACATAGTGGGGAAAAATAGTCTCTTCAACAAGTGGCATTGGGAGGACTTAATAACCACATTTAAAAGGATGAATTGTTTTTAAATTTTTTTGTTATTTTTATTTATATATATTTATGGTGTACAGAGTTCACTATCAGTGTTTGTATATAGTACGTGATGATCAAATCAATATTATTAGCATGTTCATTGCTACAAATTGTAATTATTTTTTGTGTCCCTTACCCAGTTACTCCCTATCCCCCATCCCCCTCTCCCTTTCTCATCTCTGATAACTATAGGTGTTTTCTCTCCTTCTGGAAGTTCAATGTTTTATTAGGTCTTTTTCTTTCTTTCTTCTCTCTCTCTCTCTCTCTCTCTCTCTCTCTCTCTCTCCCACACACACCCCACTTATGAGTGAGGACATGTGGTTTTTCTCTTTCTGTGCCTGTTTTATTTCACTGAACATAATTTTCTCCAAGCTCATCCATGTTGCTGCATATGGTAGAATTTCATTCTGTTTTTATGGCCGAGTAGTATTCCATTGTGTATATATACCATATTTTCCTTATCCAGTCATCCGTCAATGGACATTTAGATTGGATCCATATTTTGGCTACTGTAAATAGAGCTGTGATGAACATGGGAGTGCAGGTATCTCTTCAACATGATGATTTCCATTCCTCTGGGTATATACCCAGCAGTGGGATTGGTAGACTATGATAGTTCTATCTGTAGTTGTTTGAGAAATCTCCATACTGTTTTCCATAATGACTGTACTAATTTACAGTCCTACCAACAGTATAGAAAAATTCCTTTTTTCTCCACATCCTCGCCAGTATTTGTTATTCTCAATCTTTTTGATAATAGCCAGTCTAACTAGGGTGAGATGATACCTCAATGTGGTTTTGATTTGCATTTCCCTGATGATTAGTGATGCTGAGTATTTTTTCATGTTCCTTTAGGCCATTTGTACATCTTCCTTTGAAAAATATCTATTCAGTTCCATTGCCCATTTTTAATTAGATTATTTGTTATTTTACTATACAGTTGAGTTCCTTGTATATTCTGGATATTAATCCCTTGTTGAATGTATGGTTTGCAAATATTTTTTCCCGTTCAGTAGGTTGACTTTTCACTCTGTTGATTGTTTCCTTAAAAAAAAAAAAAATTGAATTCTTATCTCACACCATACATAAAAATCAACTCAAAATAGATTAAATATTTAAGTGTAAGACCTGAAACTGTAAAACTCCTTGAAGAAAACGTAGAGTAAACACTTCAGGAAATTGGTCTTGGCAACAATTTCTTGGACGTTACCAAAAGCACAGACAACAAAAGCAAAACTTGTCTAGTAGGGCTGTATTAATTTAAAAAGCTTCTGCACAGCAAAGGAAACAATCAGCAGGGTGAGGGGGCACCTCACCAGACTGTACACTGTGGTCACTTCAATAAAACATTTGAACCCAATGCAGAGTGCTAAGAAAAGGAGAAGAAAAAATTGAGATCCAAGAGAGGAAGACAGGGGCAACCCTCTTCTCTTCTCTGGTAAAATATCTCTCCTCTTTATTCTCCCTTCCCTCTTTCTGTGTCATTTAAGAAACACTCCAGGAGATTTATCAAGCTCAAGAAGTTGAGCTAGGAAGCCAAGCAGTAGCCCCTACACTCCAATAAATCACAAAGCTCAAGCCACCCATATGGGCTGCCAGAAAGCTTCCACCTGGGGTCTACTACAGGACATGTTTGTGCTCACACATCAGCCACTTTCTCAGATTTATTCACAGTTCTGTTCCCCTGAAATTCTTCCCCTTTTGATCCTATCAGTGAATGCTCTGTGGAGGGAGAGACTGAGGGTAATGGAATCACTGGTCAGATCCAGGTCGAGTGACTGAAGGGTCTCCCACAGAGCAATTCTTGGAGTCAGATGGCTGGAAGAGACCTCCAAGGTCATCTGGTCCAAATCCCTTCATTTACAGCTGTGGAAGCTGAGGTTCAGCAAGAAGAGATTTTCCTACGACTTTTCAATATATGCTGGGAGTGATTTTTTCAAGGTCACCTAGCAAGACACTGTGAGAGCTCAGGCTAAAATTCCTAGTAAATTCCTTTAAGTTCTGCCAGAAAATATCCCTGTGAAAGCTGTGATAATTATCTATATTGTAGAATCATAAATTACAGCCAAATTTTAAATTATATAATTGTCTTCCTGTTAGAATGAAAGTTTCTGGAGGCCAGAGACTTCCTTTCTATCCCCATATTCTAATGCTTGGCATGTAATGGAAACAGAGTGAGCAATAAATGAGTGGATGAGTGAATGGACGGACAGACTGATGCACAGATGAGTGGATTCAGGCAGAAGACTTCTCCATCCTATCTCCTTCTCAAAATGTGATTTGCCTTTGCGGTTACTCTAGTGCTTTCAAAGGTGCTAAGCAGTACCTAGGGTTGAACTGAAGAAAATTGCAAAATTGAATGAATTTATTTATGACACCTTGGTTTTTCCCTGGTTACTATGTCTCTCTCACAAAACTTGTATCCTTCTACCCCTGCAGGTGTTAGGAAACATCCCACAAGGCTACATCAACAGGGTCTGTTTGTTCTCTTCACCTGTCGCTTACATGAGGAACCTTTGACGAGTGCCTGCTTTTTATCAAAACTCACTTGTCTTTTATTTCCTTATCTCTTCATTCATTCTGCCTCCACAAGAGAAAGCAGTCATCAGCACCTTTCTCTTTTCCATTGTCCACATGTAAAATCTTAGCCTTGGACTCATCTTAAATTAGTCTAGCAATAAAGTGATTATTTTTAAGTCATATCACTCACTCCCTACCCCCACACTCTCACATATTCACACTCACGCATATGCTCACATACAATGACATTTTCTTCTCTTAGCCTTGGTTTCACCATTTGCAAAATAAGGTCAGTGCTAACTATTTCTCAAAATCTTGGTGCTATGTAAATGAGGTAATAATAACACGCATCATCACTTATTAAGTATTTAATATGAGGCACCTATTTCTCACAATAGTCCCAGAAGATAGGTATCTTTCACCTGCATTTTATAAATGAGGACCCTGAGGCACAGAGCAGTCAGATAAGTTACCCGAGTTTAAGTAACAGATTCTGAATTTGAACCCAAGCAGTCTTTCTTGAAAGCCAATGCACTCAACTACTAAGGAACTTATATTTTATGTAAAGCACCTATCAAACTGCCTGGCAACATTAGGTGCTCATTTAATATTTTCATTCATGTGCCCCAAAGAAATTCTGATAGCACCAAAGGAGACATTTGATACATTGTTGAGTGAAATGTGATGGAAGATGGAACTTCCAATTTCATCCAAGTAGGAGTAGCTTGTATCAGATCAACCCTCTTGCCAAGAAAAACTGTAAGAGCCGAGTCAGCAATATCAACAGCAACTGCAAAAGCAGCTGTTTGGGGGCACTGGAGAGCAACCAAGCCAGCCAGGGCATGAGACGCCAAGGTCCTGGAGAGAAGGGAAATGCAGCAGGGGAGCCCAACAATCCTGGCTCCTTTCCCCTCAAGGACTTGATGATTTGGCTGTCATGGGAGCAAGAGGCTAAGCTTTTGGCAGTCAAGACAGGGGAGAAAAATGCTGGAATTCATGGCTACTGACTTACACTAAGTCAGCCAGAACTTGTGGGACCAAGATTCTCTCACCATTTCTGTTCAAAGATTTCTTTTATCAAGGAGATGGTTGAATTTAGACCCAAAGACCCCAACACTGCCAATTCGTGCTTCCAGTTCCAGGCTAATTTGTCATCAGTAAAAGCAATTTGGGAGAGAGACTTTACTCTCCTCCCCTTCTGCATCCCATCAATTTCTAATTCCTGTTGCTTCTGCCCCCTTAATATCTCTCTAATCCACCTTTCCATAAAGAAATGTATATGATGATAAGTGGTACCATCTTCATTCAAATTAGGCTAGACTGGGCTGAGGCCAGAGGCAACTCAACAGGCAAGACCTTTCCACAGGTCTCGAGGCTCAGGGAAGATCATGTCACGGAGCCAGGTTTTACTCAGGACTCTTGCTGCAAGTCACAGAGGCCAAACTCAAACTAGTTTAGGCAAATAGAAGATACTGTTGGTTCACACATTCAATCCACAGCAAGGATGGCTGACACCAGGCACTCAAAGCTGAACTGCAGAGTTACCCTCTCATAATTCAATATCTCTCTGTCTTCCAGGTTTATTCTAGATCAGATTCTTCATTTGTCAAGGGAATTGGGCAAAGGTAGCCTCAGACTGACATCTTTACAGTCTCCTTTCTAGTTTAGAAAGAAGTTTCTCTTACTCCCCTTAAATTCTGCAGTTGGGAAGTCCCAGGAAAGATTCTGATTGCCCCAGCTTGGTTCACTGCCCTCCCCCCACCATTGTGATCATCATTGTTGTTTGGGAGTAAAGTCCTTTGATTTTGTCCAGCTTGGGCCATATGCTCACCTCTGGCTTGGGGTGGGGATGAAGTTGATCACAGGATAACAGCTTTCTCTTTGGACCATGTGGCTAGAGAAAGAATAGGAGGCGAAGCAGTTCTCCTGGCTGCCATGGTCATGGTTGCTGGGGGCATTGCTAGAGCTGGAGTTAGAAAGCCAAGCCAATTTGTGTCAATGACAAATAGCTCTAGAGGAGGATTTGGAAAGTATGAAAGGGAGGTTTATCAATGTATCTATTGCTGCATAAACAACAACATTCAAACTTAGTAGCTTAAGACAACTCCATTCAGTTAGCTCACAATTTTGCAGGTTGACAATTGGTCTTGGCTCAGTTAAATGGTTTTTCTAGTCTTGGCTGGGGACATTCCTGAATCTGTAGTCAGCTGCCAGTCAATTAGCAGCTCTGCTTTTACGAGCTGACTGGCTTAACTCAGGTGCCAGGGGTGATAGGACCATATATTCCTCACCATCCAGATGGATAGCCTGGGGTTGTTGACATGGTGGCTCAGCATGGTGCCAAGAGAATGGACAGAAATGTGTGAGATCTCTCCAGGCCTGAACTCGTAACTGGCACAAGGTCACTGTTGGCATCTCCTATCACGGAAGAAAGTCACAGGACAGCCCAGGTTGCGGGGGCGGAGGGGAGAGAAATAAATTCTAACTTTCAATGGAAAAACGTGGAAAGTACAAGAAGTGAGGAATTGTGGCCATTTTTTGCAAACAACTCTCACAGGAAGGGAAAAGTGAAGGAGTAGGAGGAAACAGAAGGACCTGATGGGCTGGTAGCAGGAAGAGGATGAAGGAACCAGAGGGACCCAGATCATGGGCAGTGTCCTGGGATGACAGAAAAGTGTGGCATGATGGGATTTGAGGGCCACAAAGTCAAGTTCATAATCTGGGGGACTCAATGGTGAAGGCCGGAGTACACATGTGCCATGGCACCCAGTTCCAACACTGCATCTTTGATATTTCATTAAGTTATTACTTTAATTGGGTATCTCCAGTAAGACACCAAGACTCTGCCTTAGCCAACAACTGCCAGGAACAAGAACAAGCCAGACAAGAGTGGGAGGCATTTCAAAAGCAGATCTAAGTTTGGTTCTCTCCTTTTGTTTATGCTTTTTGCTTTATAAAAATTAAAAAGATAAAAGGAAGGCAGCCCCTGTGTTCCACGAAACTGGCTGTTAGGGGACTCCAGAGGCAAATTAGCAAGTGTGTGTTATGATGATAGCTTCTAGTTAAGCTAGCACAATGTTCCTCCGACTCCATCAATGGAGCCGGTGGGTGGGAGCTCTCACAATACCTGAGAAAGCCAAGCAATTGCTCCTGACAGACAGGATAGAAGCTGCAGCAGAGAGAAACTCCTCACGCAGGAGTTTCTGCCTGGGGGAATTGTCTCAGGAACTGCCAAAAGAAGTGGGTGGATAGAGGGCTGATGGACGGGGAAGCCCTGGAAAGAGATTACAGTTTGTCAACAGAAAAAAGAGATGTGTGAAAAGTCCTTTCTGCCACATTCAAGCTGGCTGATTTTGTGTAAGCCATCCTCTTAACCTCAGTCCCCACACCTGTAAGGATAATAATAATGTCTATCTCAATGGAAAATGGTAACGATTCCTTGAGATAAGCTGATAGTGCTGTGGAAAGTTTAAACACAAAGGCATAGTTCTTGCTATTTTGGGGGAAGTTGAGTTCCACAAGTCAGAAGCAAGATGCAGAATGAATGATGAAATTTGTTCCCTCAGCTACAAAAATCCTCACTCTTATTCCATAGTTTCAAACAAATGAGACTTTTTAAATCAGAATTTGAAAGGAAAAGAAAGAGCTCACCTTGAAACGTTAACCCATGTTCGTAATTCCAGCCGGAGCAAATTTTCCCCCACGTGATTATTCAACATGTGTTACAACATGGATTGGGCTTGGGCAGAACTGGGGATTCTCTGCCCAAGGCTTGCAGCCTCCCAAGCTCCTTTCCAACCGCTGAACCCCTGGAAAGTGTGCCTTGGCTGAAGAGGCCATGCATCAGGTTGAAACTAACTTATCTGTATTCAAACCAATTCATATGTATTAAAAATAAATATGGCCCACATATTTAAAAGAAATTATATCTTTTAAAAATATATAAAGCCAGCAAATACAACAAGTACAACTACACTTAAAAGTTGCTTACTATTTCTTGGTTATGGAAATCAGAGGGTTTGGGTGTGACTAAGATATGTCAGTAATTATTTCAGTAGCACACACTGCAGCATTTGACTGTAACACACATGCATTATTCTATTTTTTAATTAATTTATTTGAATTGACACATTGTAAGTGTACATACTTTTGGGGTACAATCTCATGTTTGATATAAATATATATATATGCTTGTAAAATGATCGGGTTAGAGTATTTAATGTACCCATCACCTCATACATTTATCATTTCCTTGTGGCAAAAATATTCAAAGCTTCTCCTTTAGCTACTAATTTTAGCTGTGTTATTTTTTGACCATTTTATCTTTCAACCTTCATAGGAGAGGACTGAAGGATTCACATAGTACCATTACCTCACTGGGGTGTTCTGAGTTTAAATTTATGAATTTACCTCTACAGGGGAGTTTTGTACTTTTTCACATTTTCATGATAGTAATTATCATCTTTTCATTTCCAGTTGTAGCATTCCCTTAACCATTTCTTGTAAGCTTGGTCTGGTAGTGATGAATTCCCTCAGCTTTTGCTTGTCTGAGAAGGTCTTTATTTCTCCCTTGTTTCTGAAGAATAACTTTGCTGGATGACGTATGCTTGGCTGAGAGTTTTTTCTTTCAGCAGTTTGAATATATCACTCCATTCTCTCCTGTTCTAGAATGTTTCTGTTGAGAAATCTGATGATAGTTTAATGAGGATTCCCTTATATATAACTTGATGATTTTCTCTTGCAGCTTTTAGAATTCTCTCTTTGTCTTTGACTTTTGACACTTCACATGCATTCTTGAGCAAATTATGTGCTATGAAGCTTGTAGGTGCTAGGTAGAGGGGGCCTTAAGGTAGAGAGAGGAAGGGCAGTAAAATGGTACCAAATAGTCTGAGCACAGAGATAGGTGAGAGAAAGAAAAGAAGTGAGGAGGTCAAAAGAGCATATTAGGTGGAGTGGAGAGAGATATAAGTTCCAAGGGGGGCAGGGTGTTTTCTTTTTTGCTTTCTTCACATCATTTTTTGTGTGCTTTGCAAGATGCTGGCATAGAATATGTTCTTAATAAATAGTTTTTAACCAAATAAATAAAAAGTAAATAAAGTAGTAGACTCCAAATCAAGTGGCATTCCAACCAAGGTGAAATTTAAATTAAAAATTATACTTTGAGTGACTGTTTCTGTTAGACCTTATCTATAAAATCCCCAGAAGTGAACACTCTTGCAATATAACAGTTCAAGGAGAAACAGAGCCTCCTATCCTTCCTCCTGAGTCCCTCTATTTCTCTCTCTCACTCATCCAGGACTATGTCAGATGCCATGTGTCTGTAGTTCTGAATGCCAATGCCCTGTCAATGTCAGGTGCCTGGGTTTGTGACTTTGGCAGCCACAGCTTCCCTGGTTGTTCAGAAGCTACACAATAGCTGGTTGGGCTGCTTGGCCCAGGGCATTCAGTGTAGGATGGCCACTGAGTGAGTGAGCAAGACTGGTAAGCTTTGAGTGTAGAATACTTATTTCCATGGTTTGCTTCTGTCCCTAAATTGAGACAAATTACAAATGAGATGAGCCATGTTTATTCAACATGTATTTATAAAGTTCCTACTATTTGCCAGGGTTCACTCCAGGCTCTTGGGATATAGAATAACTCTATCAAAAAAAAAAAAAAAAAGAAAGAAAAAGAAAAGAAGATGTGAAGGCCCACCAGAGAATTTTGAAGAATAACAAATAAATACTCATACATAAAACATTATGTAATCAGCAATTTGGAGAAAAATAGAATAGTGGAGTGGGGGAGAATGCTCTTAATTAGGGTCATCAGGTGGAGATAGAAAAGGGGGCTACACTGAGGACAAAGCTTGGGAGATCATAGGAGAACACACATGCACCCAATGGGCACCTCCTTTCAGGAAGGAGAAGAAAAGAAAGGACTGAGCTACTCACGCGTACTTCCTCCTTCCCATCTCACCAAAAAAAAACTCCTCAATTTCTGCAGCAGCAAAGATGGAGCTGGGAGGTCAGACAGTGTTACACTAACTTATATCCCTCTGCATGGAAGAAAACAGCAGTAGCAGGAAGGAGATGTCCCCATTCTCTCATATATTAAGTGAACTGACCCACATAAAACACCAGCAGAACATTTGGTCCATAGTGAGTGCTTAATAATTATAATTACAGCAAAAATAACAGCAACAATAATCATGAGTATTTTTAGTGTGCAACATGTGTCAGAGATAATGCTAAGTACTTTCTGTGTATATTTTCACTTTATCTTTACAATGACCCAAGAAGGCAGGCGTAATTNAACTGACCCACATAAAACACCAGCAGAACATTTGGTCCATAGTGAGTGCTTAATAATTATAATTACAGCAAAAATAACAGCAACAATAATCATGAGTATTTTTAGTGTGCAACATGTGTCAGAGATAATGCTAAGTACTTTCTGTGTATATTTTCACTTTATCTTTACAATGACCCAAGAAGGCAGGCGTAATTATTAGGTTGAGCCATATAAAATCGCCAATATTTTACTGTTTGATCTAATATGATCTCTACTTGACAGACGGGAAAATAATTTTGATTATCAAGTACTTTCTGTGTATATTTTCACTTTATCTTTACAATGACCCAAGAAGGCAGGCGTAATTTTTAGGTTGAGCCATATAAAATCGCCAATATTTTACTGTTTGATCTAATATGATCTCTACTTGACAGACGGGAAAATAATTTTGATTATTATTATTTTTATTACTATTGCTGCTGTCAATGAACTTAAGTTCATGAAGTTTGATGAACTTAAGCCCATCAAAACCAAAGTGCAATGTAAGACAAATACACTGGTTTCTTCTTCTTTTAATGGGGTTGGATTTGCATTGGGTCATCGTCTCCGTTCTACAGCAGTCTTCCTTAAGCCCTGGAACATATTCCAAAATGTTGGGAGGTCTTTAGCACTGGTTGCATGCTCATCCTGGGTCCCATCCTCATTGATATTTTTCAACAATAAAATGGGTGAAGACCTAGCACACTGAGCAGATGTGTAGATGACATAGTGCTGAGACAGCTAGAAAGCAAGGATTTTTAAAAATCTAATGTAGAGGTTCCATCTAGGTGACCAAATCCAATTAGATTATATGCAACAGAAATAAATTCATTCATACATATGTACATTCTTTTACTCCAAAATTATTTATTGGCTATCTGCTATACACCAGCATTATGTCGGATGCTGGAGATTTAGACATGAACAAAGTAGACAAGGTATCTGTTCTTGCTCTGTTGAGCTCACAACTAAGTTCAGGAGACCAACCATAAACAAGTACATCAGTAACATAGCTACTGACTGTGATAACTGCTATGAAGTGGGATGAAATACAATGTAGGTAGTTGTGTAGAAGCTCTTTAGGGGTTTGTGGTTTGGGGTCTGGGAGGGACCTGCATCATGAAGAGGAGACAGACATGAGAAATAATGGGAGTAGGAAGAGCTTTCGTGGCTGAGGCAATACCTTGTGCCAGGTTCCTGAGATAGGAATGGCCTCAGTGAGTCACAGGGATTAGAGACCAGAGGGACTTGAGTGGAAGCGAGGAGGAGAGTGACAGGAAATGAGATGTAAGCTGGGACCAGATTGTATAGGGCCTTGGCAAGGAAAATGAGTTTAGTTTCTTGTAACTGAATGTGCACTAATCCCCTCAGGCTCAGAAATTACCTGCTAAAACACTAGATGAGGGAGAACTAGGAGAAACCATGAGCTTCTTAATGACTTAATAATCAAATTGTCACGAGTCAGCATAGCAACAGCAGGATGTGACTATGAAGAGCCACAGCAGACTGGCACTATTGATAGAGCTACATCATTCATTATAAAGATGGTGAGCATCTTGGTCCCTCTGTGATGCTGGGAGCACAGCTGTGTTCTGACCTGAGCACCACACTTTTCAAATGCTATCAACAAGTGAAGCACACCTAAATGGAAAAGAGAGTCCTGACGAGTCTGTGAATAACATGAAGTGCAGAACCAGTGAGGAAAATGTGGCTGCCTAGACTGAAGGAAAGCAGATTCAGGGGTATAGTCACTGTCTCTGAGTGAATCACTGTCACAGGGAGGGAAACATCAGTTGAGAGCTTAGGATGATCCAGGAAAGACATTGTACTGTAAAGTCTTTATCGTTGGAACTGTCCTGTAACCCCTGGGAGGCATGGAGCATTATCTCCGTTTCTACTTTTCATTTAAAGAAACTGGCACTCAGGAAAAGCCTTTACCTAAGATTTCATAACTACTTAGTGAAGAGGTAGGGTTTGAACTCAGGACTAAGCCGGCGCTCTTTCCCTTACATCACACTACCCACAAATAACAGAAAGTCACAAACTCATCATGAGCCCAAAGGACAAAGAGAGGTGGAATTTACATAGAGGCAAAACTGGTCTCCAGAGAAGAAAGAGCTTTCTGGGAATACGTGTATTGTGTATAACAGTGGAGTTATATAGCCTCATCCCAGGAGGTGTTTGATCTGAGGCTAGGGGAGATTTGGGGAAGAAACTGCAATAGGATCCCACATGTTGCGGGGAGGATGGACTTGGACTCAGAAGGCCTTTTCAGCATTAACAAGATTCTCTGGTTGCATCCCTGGAGTAGTTCCTGTCTATGCAGAACTAATATGTTCAAAATACCATGGGAAGCATATAGATCAAAGAAATAGAATTGAGAGTCCAAAAATAAACCTATAAATCTATGCCCAATTGATTTCTGACAGGGATGCCAAAGACAGAGACTATATGATGGAATTCACCTTCCTCTCCCTGACCAGCTCTAGGGACGAACCTCCCAGTGCCTCACCCCTCATAGCTCCACCCAAGGTCATCTAATGTAAAGTGGAACAAGTCACGAGCTCTGATTTGACTCCTGGCTCTGTGCCTCTCATGGATCAAGGGTCTGGTCTCAAGATGATAACTCAGGAATACTGCACAAACCCTTCCTGAGACCACACTCAAATCCATTTTACAGATCCATCTGGCCAGTATGTGAGAATGATCTCACTGTAGACTTAAGTTCCACAGGAGGAGAGAGGACAAGAGTGAAATTTTTCTCTCTTCTCAAAGAACTAATCATCTAAAATTAAGAAGAAAATCCCTAGACATAGATTGATGTAAGCAGGACCATACCTCATGCAGGTGCAATACCTTAGTGAGGCTCACAGTACCTGTTAAGTTAGCAAGTGCATCTACACAACTTACAGTCCACACAAGAGCAAACACATATACAAAATCACAGCATGTGACACACTCATTCTGTACACATACACACATACCTTTCCATATACACCTAAAAGCCCTCACCTCTTGCACAATCACAAATACTCAATGCACATGCACTTTCAAATTTACACATACACACAAATGCATACATGTACATGCAAACACACAGTAAGGGGCATTCATATGTGTATACACACACCTACTATTGACCATCACCATTAGAAAACTATCCCAAGATGGCCTGATTTTTCTCTGGATGCAGTTAGAAAAGGCCTTGCCCCTCCTCCCCTACTCTTGCACGTGGGTGTAGATGGAAAAACTGCTTGTGCATATCAAAGTAACCATGTGCTTTCTGCCTTTGCACAACCCCAACTATAAATAAATGAAACATCACATTACCTGGTCCCCTGGGACAGGGTGTTAGTTAGGGGCATGGGTTGGTAATCTCTAGATAAACAAGTACTCATGTATCCCAAATTGGAAACCAGATGATACTGGCCAGTTGGTAAAGCATGAAAAAGCCTCTCTCTTTTCTTTGGGGGGCGAGGAATGAACCTACCCTTTAAATCTCCTCTAGCAGAAAAATAGGAGATAAGAAGCAAATGGAAAGCTATTAATCTCTCTTTTCTTTCATAAGAACAATAACTTTTTCTCTTTACTTTTTTCATTCCACAGAAAGTGCTAATGGAATTGTAAACCAGTGTAAAAAGCTCACAGAAGGGGAGATAAATAAAGTGGTAGCCCCAGAGATGCCAGCCTTAAGACATGGTTCACCTCTTTCCCCCAACTCTCAGTTCCCCCATAAATGGATCGAAATGGACTCAAACTAGAAGTCTCTTGGTTCCATTCCATGTCTAATGCCCTGTGCGAGCTCATTTCATTTCACAATAAATGTCAGATCTGAATTCAAATACTAACTATGCTGCTTACAGTTAAGTAAAATAGTTATTTAAGGTAAATAGTTAATTTCACTAAACTTCAGTTTTCTCTTCTATAAAATGGGGACCTAACACCCACCTTGCAGGATTATTGGAGAATTTAATGAAATAAAGATTGTGAAAATCCTCTGTAAACCCTAACAAAGCTAAAAGTATTAGTTGTTGATTCACTTGGGAAAGTATCTCAGTGACTCATTTTCCACATTTGTAAAAGTTTAAAATTGTGAAGAATAAATGTGTGCAAAGTGCAGTGTGTGGCACAGAAAAAAATGTATTATGTTAATATCTTCCTTCTTATTGCAGCAAATTAGGGTCTTAGATAGAGCCGACATTACACACACAGTATTTTTATTTATTTATTTATCTATCTCTTTATTTATTTATTTATTTATTTTTTGTCCTTTTTGAGACTGGCCGCACTGCGCTCAGCCAGTGAGTGCTATGAGCGCACCGGTCATCCCTATATAGGATCTGAACCCGCGGCGGGAGCACTGTTATGCTCCCAGCGCCGCACTCTCCTGAGTGCGCCACGGGCTCGGCCCGCACACAGTATTTTTAGAATTCATCTTTAGTATGGGTCTTATGTCTACATATATATTATAAGCTCTCTGAAGGCATCAGGCAGAAAAGCTATATCATGTTGGGGTTAAGTACAGGGCCCTAGGGAACACAGAACTGCTGTTCCTAAAACATTTGGGGGGACTTAGGAAACGCTTTTTGGAAGATGTGACGTCTAAGCCTAGATCTGCCAGATCATTGGGAAGACAGCCAGGTGATGTGGGAAGACGGGCAGGGAGATTTTCTGGTAGAAAAAACAGCATGCACAGAAGTGGGCGTGAGGTGAGAGAGAAGAAGGTCTGGAGATTAAGGGCAAGCTGGGATGAGGATGGGACAGAAGATGAAGCCACAGGACTAAAGGACCGGCCTAAGAAGGGCCATAGATAGTTCAATGGGGGAAAGAATAGTCCTTTCCACAAATGGTGTTGGAACAACTGGATATCCACATGCAAAAGAATGATGTTGGACCCTACCTCATGTCATACAACAAATTAACACAAAAGGAGTCACAGACCTAAATGTAAGAGCTAAAACTATAAAGTTCTTATAAGAAAACATAAATGTACATTGTTGTGACCTTGGACTGGGCAATATTTTCTTAGATATGACACCAAAAGCATAAGCACTCAAAGAGTAGATAAATTGGACCTCATCAAATTAAAAATTTTTTTTTTTTTTTTTTTAAAGATGACCGGTAAGGGGATCTTAACCCTTGACTTGGTGTTGTCAGCACCACGCTCAGCCAGTGAGCGAACCGGCCATCCCTATATGGGATCCGAACCCGGGGCCTTGGTGTTATCAGCACCGCACTCTCCCGAGTGAGCCACGGGCCGGCCCATAAATTTTTAAGATTGAAAATCTCAGCAAAAATAAAAAATAAAGAGAACCAAATGGAAATTATAGAACTGAAAAATACAATAACAAATTTTTTAAAAACTTAAAGTAGGATCAATAACAGAGTGGAAATGACTTAGTAAAGAGTCAATAAAGGACAGAAAAATAGAATTCACCCAATCTAAATAGCAGAGAGAAAATGTACAACAACAAGAACAACAAAAGAACAGGTCTGTAGAACAAATAACAAAAATCCAACTTTCATATCATCAGAGTTGTAAAAAGAAAGAAAAAGAAAATGGGGCTAAAAGAGTATTTGAAGAAATAATGGATGAAAACTTTGCCAACTTGGTTAAAGACACAAACATACAAATCCAAGAAGCTGAGCTAACCCCAAACAGGATAAACCCAAAGAAATCCATACTAAAATATACCTTAATTAAAATTTTGAACACTAGGGCCGGCCCGGTGGCGCACTGCTACAGTGCGCCGCTTAGGAGCACAGCAGTGCTCCTGCCAAGGGTTCGGATCCCACATACAGACACCTTAATTAAAATTTTGAACACTAGGGCCGGCCCGGTGGCGCACTGCTACAGTGCGCCGCTTGGGAGCGCAGCAGTGCTCCTGCCTAGGGTTCGGATCCCACATACAGACACCTTAATTAAAATTTTGAACACTAGGGCCGGCCCGGTGGCGCACTGCTACAGTGCGCCGCTTGGGAGCGCAGCAGTGCTCCTGCCTAGGGTTCGGATCCCACATACAGA
>NW_007731272.1:0-2968 GCF_000696425.1 Galeopterus variegatus | reverse complement strand
GTCCAGGGCCGGTATGGGCGCGACACTGAGGGTTGCGATCCGTTGCCGGTCACGAAAAAAGACAAAAAAAGGAAAAAAAAAAAAGAGAGAGAGAGAGAAAAAAATTTTGAACACTAAAGACAAAGAAAAAATTTTAAAAAGAACCAGAGAAAAATAACACATTATATATAGTAGAATACCAATTCAAGTGAGAGATGATTTTTCATATGAAACCATACAAGCCAGAAGGAAATAGCTACTTATGTGTCTTATGAAACTGTCCTCCAGGAATTAAGAGAAAAGAAAATCATTCTAACATAAAAGAAAGCTAAAGGAATTTGTTGCTATCAGATTTACCCTTAAAGGCAGTTCTTTAAACATAAAGGAAAAGGGAAAAAAAAGAAGAGATATTGGAGAATCAGGAAGGAAGAAAGAAAAAAAGAAAGATCAGAAATGGAAATACTCATCCATACAATAGACTGTTTTCCATCATGAGTTTTAAATCATATTTGATGGTTGAAACAAGTTATACCTTTTGATACTTGAGATAACAATAGTAAAAAGTGAGGAAGAAAAAAAGCCCTAAGTGAAAACGAGCTTTACACATTTCACTTGAAGGATTAAAATGATGATACCAGTTGGCTATAAATCACATATGTATATATATTGTGGCACCCAAAGTAACCACTATGAAAACTATGCAAAGATATACAGTCAAAACCACTATAAATAAATCAACATGGAATTCTAAAACATGTCGAGGAATTTTCAAGAAGACAAGTAAAGAGAAACAGAGACGACAAACAGTAAAACAAATAATAAAATGTCAGACTTAAGCATTAACATGTCAATGGTTACTTTAAGTGGAAATAATCTGAATATACCAGTCAGATGACAGAGATTGGTAGAGTGGATTTTAAAAAGATGCCCAACTATATGCTCTTTATAAGAAACTGACATCAAATTCAATAACATAAGTAGGCTGAAAGAAAAGGATAGAAAGATATATACTATGCAAACATTAATTTTTAAAACTATTTACAATAGCCAAGAGTTGGAACCAGCCCAAATGTCCATCATCAGATGAGTGGATAAGGAAACTGTGGTACATCTACACAATGGAATACTACTCTGCTATAAAAAAGAATGAAATAATACCATTTGCAACAACATGGATGGACTTAAAGAAAATCATATTAAGTTAAACAAATCAGGCACAGAAAGAGAAATACCACATGTTCTCACTTATCTGTGGGAGCTAAAAATAAATAAATAAATAAATATACAAACAAATAAAGGGTGGGGGGGGAGAAGACAAAACAATCACAGCAATTCCTTGAATTTGTTAAGACAAGTGAATAGATATGATGTGGTTGGAGGGGGGAAAGGAGAGAGGGAAGGGGAGAGAGGAACAGGTAAAGGGACATGAAAATCAACTACAATGTATATTGAGAAGTTAAAATAATAAATAAATAAATAAATAAATAAAAACATGGGGGCAACACTCCCAAAGTCATTAAAAAAGCAAAAGTAGCTATATTAATATTTGATAAAGTACATTTTAAGAAAAAAATAAATCACTAGAGACCAAAAAGGATATTATGTAATGATAAAAGTATCAGTCTACCAAAAAGACATAATGATCTTAAATGTATACACATCAAACAACAGAGCCCCAAAATACATGAAACAAAAACTGATAGAACTTAAGGGAGAAATAGTCAAGTTCAAGTTCACAATTATAGTTGGGGACTCTAACATCCCTTTTAACTAATACAACTACTAGATTAAAAATCAGTAAGGATATAGAAGATTTGAATAACACACTTAACCAACATGATCTAATTAACATATTTAGAGCACTTCATGCAACAACAGCAAGATGCACATTTTTTCAAATGGCCCTGGAACATTCACCAACAAGCCATATATGGACCATAAAATGAATACCCAGAAGCTTAAAAGAATTTAAGTCACATCTAATGTGTTCTCTGACCATCATGGTATCTAACTAGAAATCAGTAACAGAGGAACAAGAAAATCTCTAAACATGTGGAAATTAAACAATGTACAACTAAATAATCCATGGGCCAAAGCACAAAGTCTCAAAGTAACTTTTTTTAAAATATAGAACTGATCGGAAATGAGAACACACATATCAATATATGTGGGATGCAGCTAAAGCATACTGAGAGGAAAATTAATAGCACTAAATGCTTACATTAGAAATCAGGAAAGAAAACAATAACCTAAGTTTCTATTTCAAAAAAACTAGAAAAAAGGGGCAAAATAAACTCAATGCAAGCAAAAGGAAGAAAATAATTCCAGCGATAGCAGAATTTAATAAATTTTTTTTTTTTTTTTTTTTTGTCTTTTTTCATGTCCGGCAATGGATCGCAACCCTCAGTGTCGCGCCCGGACCGGACCGAGACCGGCAAGGGGATCGCAACCCTCCGTGTTGCGCCCGCACCTCACTCAGCCAGTGAGCGGGAACCGGTCTGTATGTGGGATCCGAACCCTTGGCGGGAGCGCCGCTGCGCTCTCAAGCGGCGCACTGTAGCAGTGCGCCACCGGGCCGGCCCAGAATTTAATAAATTTTAAAATGGGAAAAGTATAGAAAATAAATAAAAAGCTATTGTGAAAAAAATCAATAAAATTTATAAATCTGTAGCAAGACTGACAAAGATAAAAGAGGAGACACAAATCGCTAGCATCAGAAATGAAATGGGATATCATTGCAGGTCCTGAACCCATCAAAAGATTGATAAGGGGAAAAATATGAATAGCTTTATGCTCATAAATTTGATAACTTAGAAGAAAAGGACCAATTCCCCAAACACCACATACCACCAAAACATACCCAAAATGAAATTTACAATCTGAATAGATCTACAGCCATTTTAAAAAGTAAATTCGGCCTTCCGTCTCAAGATGGCGACGGGTCTGGAGCGGCCGTGCCAGGAGACAGCACGATCCTGAAAAGTGTGCG
>NW_007731271.1:153660-164690 GCF_000696425.1 Galeopterus variegatus | reverse complement strand
TAACATTCCTATGAACAGACTGTTACCATGTTGGTTTGGTTCCATGAACTACTGACACCTTTATTCATCGAAGATCTCATGAAGTGCCCTGTGAGTTGCTGGGGACGGAAATGGCTAGAAAGGCAGTCACACATGAGGTTTAGAGCTGCACTTCTGGATTTCATTGGATTTTCATTTCTGCTATGTATAAACATTAATAAAATTAGGTCTTGATTTTTTCATCTATAAAATCAGGATAGTAATAGAACTTTCCTCATACAGTGGCTCTGAAAATTAAATGAGTGTACATGTAAGGCCCTTAGCACATTGTCTGGCACGTAAGAAAGAGGTGAGCAACATTCACTGTCACACAAATATGTACAAATTATGTTATTTAACTTTAAGAAACTTATAATCGAGCTGGAGATTATATTTGCACAAATACTTTATCTGAATTCAATTCAGCAACAATTTCCTGAGTTCCAGTTTATTACATATAAAGAGACATGGTTAGACACTAAAGAGAATAAAGACAAGAAGCTGTCCCCTATTTTCTGAGAGCTTAAGTCTAGTAGGTAAGACCAATAAATATCCCGATTAACTATAACAAGTCAGATAATGTTAAGGAATACCTATTAGATATGCTAGAAACAGCTCCCCCGTAAATACACTACTCCAGTGGTTCTCAACTGGGCATATCTGGCAATGTATTTTTGGTTGTCCCGACTGTGGAGAGGGGGGAGCAGAGATCTGCTACTGGCATTTAGTGAGTAGAGGACAGGGACGCAGCTAATCATCCTTCAATGCATGAAACAGTCCCCTGTGATAAGGAATCATCTTGCTCAAAACGTCAATACTGCTGGGTCAAGACCTCCAACTGTAAATGGACTCTACTCTAGAGTGTCAGGCCCCGCACCCCAAATCACTGCCTGATTTACCTCTGCTGAAACAGGCCTCCCAAGGCCTTGGCAGTCTGGAACTCTGCCAGTGGTATCTAATAGTTGTTTCCCTTATACGCTTGTCTTCCTTTCATTGCAAGCCTACCTTTCCACTTGTCACCACATGCCCATACCAACTATGATCAGACCCTATGAAGCTGCCTAAATTCCCAGTTTTACCGTCCCCCACTGTGGCTTGTCCCATCCCATCTAAGCTCCAGTTACAACAAAAACTTTGAGAGGTTTGCCATGGAAATATCAAGCTATTCTCATTTTTATAGCCTGCTTTGCTGAGGCGGGCAGCAAAACCTTGTAAACCTTTGCCTGACAAGCATAAAAGGAAAAGGAAATTCTTGTTATCTCTTGTCAGTGGAAATAATGAAGCTTCAAGTGACCGAACCGTCCAATGCATAAACATACTTTAGATTTGATGCTTGTTTCTACAATGATCATCATTCTTAATCATTTAATGTCTTAAAACACACAGTAAACGATATTTTTTGGTGTTTTGACAATATCTGCCCTACCACAAAGCATGCTCTTGCTTCAGTGTCTTCTGAAATAGTCAGTGTTTCCTATTACTTTAAAACTCTATCTGCTAACCCTGTAAATTCATGGATATAAAGCATATATCCCTACCCATGCCAATTATGTCTAAAAGCAAAATTAAACCCCCAAGTTGTCTCATCCATTAGGATGGCTACTAACAAAAAATCAGAACACAAGTGTTAGTGAGGATGTGGAGAAACTGGATCCCTGGTGCTCTGTTGTTGGGAGTGTAAAATGGTGCAGCCACCAGAAAACCAGCACGGCAGTCCCTCAAAATACTAAATATAGAATTACCATATGATCCAGCAATACCACTTCTGGATATGCTTCCAAAAGAACTGGAACCAGGGCACCAAAGACATATTCGTACACCCATGTTCATAGGAGCATTATTCACAATAGCTAAAAGGTGGAAGTAACCCAAGTGTTCATTGATGGATGAGCAAAATGTGGTATATATACACAATGAAATACTATTCAGCCTTAAAAAGAAATTCTGACACACGCTACAACATGGATGAATCTTTAAGCACATTATGCTAGTTGAAAAAGCCAGCCACAAAAAGACAAATACTGTATGACTCCACTTATATGAGATATCTAGAATGGTCGAACTCATAGAAACAGAAAGTAGAATGGTGACTGCCTGGGGCTGGAGGAAGTTGGTAATGGGGAATTGTTGTTGTTTAATGGGTAAAGAATTTCAGTTTTGCAAGGTGATAAAATCCTGGAGATCAGATGTACAATAATATAAATACACTTAACACTACTGAACTGTTCACTTAAAAATGATTAAGATGGTAAATTCTATGTTTTGTATATTTTACTACAATTAAAAAAGCAAACTTGTGGGCCGGCCCGTGGCTCACTCGGGAGAGTGTGGTGCTGGTAACACCAAGGCCCCGGGTTCGGATCCCATATAGGGATGGCCAGTTTGCTCACTGGCTGAGCGTGGTGCTGACAACACCAAGTCAAGGGTTAAAATCCCCTTACCGGTCATCTTTTAAAAAAAAAAGCAAACTTGTTAATATTTCATGTCACTTCTACGTATTCACTTCTCAGAATCACTAACTCAAAATTCTCTTCTCATCTAAGGAGTAACACATCTACAGATCTGGGAACTAAGCTCAGAGCAACACATTCAGCTTAGATTCTGTTTTTCAAAGAAAAATTTTAAAAGTTTAAGTTATGTAGAATAGAACTTTAGCAATGCACATGGAAAAAAATGCCATGCCCATCAGCTCTATTTTTCTTTTACATGATCTGTCCCTAAAGAGGGTGATTTTGGAAGGCAGTCTAACCTATGAAAATGACCATCAACATGGAAATTATTTGGTAAATTATCATATATCCAAACAATGAAAGTGTAGATGTACAGGTGTGCAAGGACGTCTATGAAACAAAAGTTGAAAAGTAGAAAAATAAACGACAGTATAATACCCATTCATACATCATTGTTCTATGCACTTGGGGCCAGCAGTGTAAAAGTTTTGGGTCCTGCTCACAGAGAATATTCAGTTTAATGGTGATAAACTAAAACAAAAACAAGTACATAACTGCAAATAATAATTTCCCTGAAGTAAAAATATTTATTTCAGAGGAGTGTAAGGGATGTATCCACCATGAGGCAGACTCACAATTTATGTAAACTGAGGTGTAAAGAATGAACGAGATTAAGTGGTGAGTGGAGGATGGAATACCATTTGTGAAGGAGTACCACATGAAGTCTCTTACGTATCTGTAAATAATGAGAGATGGGTCTGGTAATAGATGCAAATAATGACTGTACCCAAAGAGTTAGACTTAAAAACCTATCACCTTCTTGTTTACTGAGAGCCCTTTCTTCTACTATTTTCATTCCTTCTGTCTATCAAAAGATAAAGTGACTTAGATTGTGCTGACAGTCTTATTAAAAAATGTGGATGAAAGAGCATTTATATTTTAGCCTCTTTCTTTCAAGTATGTAATATAACAGTATTTACTTATTAAAGGAATTTAGAGAAAGCAAGTGGATTGTTTCGGAGGGAACCTACTTCTAAGAGCAAACCATTGCTGGGACTGACCCAGTGATAACTATTGGTAACCATATGGCAGACCCTGCAGAGTCCTAGGACCTCATCACTTCATTTACTCTCACTCCCCACATAATGTCATCTGGCCTCAAAAGTGGATTTTAATACCAACTATACATGGATGATTTCCAAATTTCTTTTTCCAGCCTAGATCCCTGATTCTTACTCAGCAGCTTCAGTCACTTGTCTACTACTTAACATGTTTTAAAAAAAATTCTTAAGAACACCTAGCACACCTGTTCCCCCTACAGTCCCTCCATCTCAGGACCCCATCAGGCCAAACAACTTAGATGACTGGTTTTCAACTGTTTGACTTTACCCCCAAGGAGACAAAATGTCTGGAGATATTTTTGTTTATCAAAATCTGGGAGGAGGAAAGATGCCTCAAGAAGGGTGCCTGGGATGTTGCTAAACATCTTACAATGCACAGGACAGACCTCAGTAACAAGTTAACTGGCTGAAAATGTCAATATCACCATGGACAAACCCTGCCAATTATGCATTGTGGCCTCCTCTCTTTCTCTCACAATCCATACTAGGTCAATCGGCAAATCCTGTTGGTATCATCTAAAGATAAGCTCAGAATCTGATCAGTTCCACCACTCCCACTGCTTTCATCCTGATGCAAATCATCATTATCTCTTAACTAATGAAATAACTAAAATAGCCTCCAAACTGGTATCCCCAGTTAGGAGATAGCATCCAGTCTCATCCTCTACAGTCTATGTAACACAACAGTCAGCTACTCCTTTAAATATCTGAATCTATTCATGCCAGGCCTCTACTGAAAGTCCCATCCACAGAGCAAGGTTCAATTCCTAACAAGGCCTAAAAGGACCGACATATTCTTCACATTCCCCCGAACCCACCCAAAAAACTTCATCTCTTTAAACTTTCCCATTTGCTCCTGTGCTTCAGCCACATCGGCCTCCTTGCTGATTCTCAAACATCCCAAGCATTCTACAGCCTCAGGACCTTTGCACTTGCTGTTAAGCTGTTTGAGCAACCCGAAAAGCATTTCCACCAGACGTCTGTGGGACTAACTTCTCTCTCACTTTTGTCGGGTCTCTGCATAAATGACACCTACTCACTGAGGCCTTCTCTGACTACCTTACAGTAAAACATACCCACACCCCCTCCACTACTTGCCCTTCCTCATCTTCCTTTTTCCAGAGCACCTATCACCATCTGATCATATATTTTGGCTTTCTTATTATCTCTCTCTCTGTCAACTAAAAAGACAGAAACTCTTCTTGCTCATAGCCCTGTTCTCAGCTCCTAGAGCAATACTCAGCCCAGAGAAACACATTAATAAATATTTGTTGAATATCCATTCTAACTATTTCAAAGTAGAAAGTCCCATAAGTTTTGTTTTGTTAATAAAAATGAAACCACGCTATACATACTGGATGACCACCTGCTTTGCTATAAAGTTTCCCAAATTCTACTGTTGACAGCTTACCTTTCCTAACCTATCACTAGTGTGTTCACTGTATGGAGAGTTGATCATTCATTAGAAACTGAAAGGAAATCAACTAGGCTTTGGGAGTGGTTATTTTTTAAATATAAGTTCCATAAATGAAGTGGTGAACTTGGAGCTAATCACTGACAATATCCATCAGCATATACAGTCACAGAAGACAATCAGAATCAAATACATTTAAAGCAGAAGCTTCATGTATATCACCTACTCCATGAATTCCCAATCCTCGTCATTCACATACCACTTCCATGATTTTGGCCATATGCATGTCCTACAATTTTCCTTACAAACTGATTCACTTCTTTTACTGAGGCTTCCCACAAAACAATAATTTCTGTTAAACCCAGAGTTGCTGTTTATTCAATATACCTTGAAATAAATATGGAACTAGTATAATTTAAAATGCTCATTCATATAATACCTAACATACTACTGATGGTTTCCATTTTACACTTTGGGAGACACTGAACACTCCTCATTCATAAAAATGAAACAAAGTCCCAAAGAGCTTAATGCTTTACTAGATGTCAACAATTAATTGGAATCTAGACTTCCCCAACATTTTGTGTTCTGGTTTTATGCTGACTCTGGAAAATACATTTTATTTTATTTGCATTGCTTAAATAGTATTCTGTTATATGTGGTGAATAGAAATAATATTGTAGGTGAAATATAAAGTGAATAGAATTAAAAGTCTCAGATCAGTGGAGATGTTTTATTTGGCGTAGGAAATCTCAAAAGAAATAAAGCAACTACTATGTAGAGCACTTTTCTGCTACTGAAGTAGTTAGATGTGGTTGTACAAATGAAGAGTGTGTCAGTTTTTCAAACAGCCCTGTTTCTGTTGTTGAAAATATCTGAAAGATCCAAAGGTTTGGTAGAAGTCTGGAATACGATGAAGTTAAGGTCTTCATAGGGTGACTACATTTTCCAAATGAAGAAAGGAAATACACTATCTTCAGGACCAGCCCGGGGTTTACCACTACATTACTAAAAACTTAATCAGATTGCTGTTCGTTAGATTATTACAGTAAATTATCTTGTGTCGAACCAGTAGTTGGGGAAAAAAAGAATGTTGGTTAGAATTCTTTTTAACTGACTCAGTATTGGTTTTCAAAATGAAGCTAAATAAATGTTCTCCTTTAAAGTCTTAAAAACACACACACACATATTTTATTCTCACACATGAAAGTCCTTCACATCCTTTGTTGAATTATTTTTGAATATCTTCCTTTTGTTGCATTTTTTTTCCTTTTTGTCTTTTATTCGTGACCGGCAACGGATCGCAACCCTCAGTGTCGCGCCCGTACCGGACCGGGACCGGCAACGGGATCGCAACCCTCGGTGTTGCGTCCGCACCTCGCTCAGCCAGTGAGCGGCCGGTCTGTATGTGGGATCCAAACCCTCGGCGGGAGCACCGCCGCACTCCCAAGCGGCGCACTGTAGCAGTGCACCACCGGGCCGGCCCCTTTTGTTGCATTTTTGAGGTGGTGTACAGAAATATAATTTATATCTATCAACCTGGCTAACCTCTGTTATTTATTTCTCATTTTTCTGTAGCTTCTTTGGGATTTTCTATGTGGAAAATCACATCAAAATATGGCAGTTTTATTTCTTTCATTCTAAGTCTTAGATACCTTTGGTTTTATTTTATTGCATAGGCCAGGAGACCCTCCAAAACAACACTGAATTTAAGCAGGAATAGTGCATATCCTTGCCTGATTCCTGATTTTTAAGTGACTGTGTGTAATGTTTGAATGAATGCATATTTTTCCTATGTCCTGTAAAATTTTAGGCACAGCTCACTATCATAGTACTCTGTTTAAATTACAATGTTAACTGGAAATTTCTTAAGGCCACTAGATGCTGTAATAGACAAGAGTTGGGGTAACTGCCCAACTCACAATAAGTCCTTTGTTTCTTAAAATAGCCCTGATATTCAGAGGAAAGTCTATGCAACATACTCTGTCCCTTTGGCCTCGGGTGATTGGTCAAAGGTCTTTAAATGACCTTGGCTGGGCCAATCAGAGCCTTTTCCAAGATTCTTTTTTTCTTTCCTCTTCTTTTTCTTTTCTTTCTTTTTTTTTAAAAATTACCATAGGAAACTAGACAGGCCTCTCTAGAAACAATTTCTGTGAGGTATAATGGCGGTGTTTATGACTCACCACACAGAAGAAGCCAAGGAAGAGAATGAAGCTGACAAGCAAATGAGAGGAAGAAACAAAAAGCTTCTTAGAGCCTTAGAATTCCTGATTCCAGCTGCTCCTGAATCCCACATGCAGCATGTTTCTTCCCACAGACAGTAAGATACCCCTGTGTCTTCCCAGTCAACTTCCTGTTTGCCTTGCAAATGAGTGCGAATCATTTCATACTCACAATGTGAAGTGACACAAGGCATCTTGATAAGAATTCACTAAAAGTCAGACTTTTCTCTTAATTATGAATTACGAATTTTGATTATGGGACAAGAGAAAAGTTTATGAATAATTTGTTATTTTAATTAATATTATAACAAAGCAATATAACATAAGAATCTATTTACTATAATATTATAAGATATTACCATTCAGAAAAATTGAGTAAAGAACACACAGTATTTCTAGTTACTATTCCCTATAATTACACGTAAATTTATAATTATCTCAAAATTAAAAAGTTTAACTTAGAAAAAGCTTTTATTCACTTTTCTCTTGATGGTTAACAAATTAAATCTGAAATTTCTTCTGTAGTGTGTGAACATTATAACTATAAAATTTAATCAGAAACAAAGACAAAAAGCACTTTGCTCAGTGAAGAACACAAGTACCTCAACCCCTTATTTCTAAAACTCTGGTCTGTTGGCTGATATTCCATAGCTTCATTACATTATAAAAAATTTCCTTTCTGGATATCTTCTATAGGTGTCTTTCTAGTCTACCTCATGTCTACTTATGTTTATTTTTTTTCTGCCCTTTAAAATTAAGTGCCCCATCCAGGTGTTAAAGAACTTTAGGGGAATGGTTGGTTACACAATGACTTTATACACATTTATGTTTTATAATATCAAAGTATGTTCGTGCTTCCTAAGTATGAAAGAAGAACCTCAAAACGTGGTTTACAAATGTAGTAAAAGACTAGCACATCCCCAACTGTACCAATATTAAGTGACAGCAGACATCACAGAGTAAATGTATTTTTGAAAGTGCAAAGGTAAACATGCAAAGATTTCAGTATGATGTGCGATTTTAAGACTCCAAAGTAAAGCCTATAGAACTAGGATAAATGGAAAGGCAGGAAGATTAAAGAATGAGAGACGGGAGGAGAGAGATTGGAAGCCCAGGTGCTGTGTCCAGTTGCAAGCTATCATACTTCATGTGAATATATGAAACCACAAGCAACAAAAACCTTAAGGCCCAAAAATTCATGCTGAAGTAGCAAAACTGAAAAAGAAAATTTCAACACAATTTATATCTTGACTACAAAAAAAATAATCAGAAGAATTTGAAAATACTTTATTCTGAGTATCCTATGTTAAATTGGTTGCTTTTTCAATAGCACTGTCTGGTGGAAGTGTTCCCTTTAAATCTCTCCACGCAGTCAGTGTCAATCATAATAAAATAAAAGGGTCTGGGGAAACAGGAAAGTGTAAAGACTGAATGCCTATTTTCACATAACCATGTACAAATCTTTAAATTTAGCAATTTGATATATAACCATGAAATAGCAGCTGTGAGATTGAGATCAATCATAAGAAAAAAATGCATTCCCAAATGTTAATGAAACTTGTATAGCAAAATACAAATATATTTTTAAATCAGTGCCAACTCAGTTCACTCTGTTGATTGGCAGCCATGATGGCAGAACTTCCAATTGCATAAACCTGAATTTTACTAAGGAAAAGTAAAATACAACCTTCTTTTTTTTTTTTCCTTTTTGTCTTTTTTACTGACCGGTAACAGGATCGCAACCCTCGGTGTCACGCCCGCACCGGGGACCTGCAACGGGATCGCAACCCTCGGTGTTGCGCCCGCACCGTGCTCAACCAATGAGCGGGAACCGGTCTCCACATGGGATCCGAACCCTCGGCGGGAGCGCCGCCGTGCTCCCAAGCGGCGCACTCTCCAGTGCGCCACCGGGCCGGCCCAAAATACAACCTTCTAAGTATTCTTTTGCAAGAGCTATTAAGGAGCACCACAACAGAGTCTCAGTTTTATCTCATTTATTCCCCTTTCATATACATAACCTGGAATAAAGTGTTAACGAGCAGTATATGGCTAAAAGGCAGGCTGCCAGTATAGGCTTCACTGTCCAACCACCATACTATTTCTATCCTGAGATATTTTTAGAATTTTTTTTTTCCTTTTTGTCTTTTTTTCGTGTCCGGCAACAGATCGCAACCCTCAGTGTCGCGCCCGTACCGGACCGGGACCGGCAACGGGATCGCAACCCTCGGTGTTGCTCCCACACCTCGCTCAGCCAGTGAGCGGGAACCGGTCTGTATGTGGGATCCGAACCCTCGGCGGGAGCGCCACCGCACTCCCAAGCGGCACACTGTAGCAGTGCGCCACCGGGCCGGCCCCGCTATTTTTAGAATTTTGACAGACATTTTCAGTTGTCATTAAGAGTCCTAAGTCTTGTTTTCACTTACAAAATCAAGACATAATTCACAAGTAAGAATACTTTGAAATATTCTTTGAAATTCCAGTAACTATCCTATATGAAATCCTTCATAGTAAATAAATTTTACTCAAAGAGAATTTATTTCTCTATCAGACTTAATCATAATGAATAATTCAAACAATGTGAAAAATTGTAAAAAGGAAGCTGTGGTAACTTTCAACAACCACCTTTTCTTTTTCTGTCAAAGAGTTTGAGCTACTAAATACTAGATTAAATTTTGAACACCTAATATGCACAAGGAAAAAAAAGAATATAAAAAAAGATCAGGTCTCTAAGCTCAAGGTGGTTAAAATCTAAATAAAAAGGGAAGACACTGGATATAACAGAGCAGTGAGTGGGAGCCCAACCTAGGACTGAGTCCTCTATCTTCATTTTTGTCACTTACTAGTGGTCTATCTGCACCACGTTGAGTAACTCATTTAGAGACTGAGCTCAGTTTCAGATTGTTGTGAGGACCGAATAAAAATGTATGCAAAGGTACTCTAAACACTTAAAAAAACACAAATGACTACTATGATTATTAGCAATAAAAAATAAAGCCACTATTGTTGCAGTTGTGATGAACTGTGTGTGATCTGGCACCTGTCAACCTTGCCTTAATATTTCAGCAGATGACTGGCAATTCAATAAATGTGAAAAGCAGAACTTTATACATGGAGAACATTAAGAAACTTTATTTATTCTTTTTTTTCCCCTCAAATTTCAGGTGAAATCATTGTATAAAAATTATGCTATGGAGGCAGCATACCTGAAGTTTATTTCTAATAAAAGTTAACCTAAGACATATTAGAAATATAATCTATATTCATGCATGTGAAATGTTGGTATATTGTGCATCATATATCTGAGACAATAAAAGAAACTGTATTACTTCACAGATAATTGAACTTAAGTATATAATAGCACCAATGCCAAAAACTTAGATATTAGTCATTATCACCTACCAATACAATATCTGCAAAGCAAAAATTTATGGCAAAAAATTTTTTTAAAGTTTCCATTTCTCTTTCATCAAGAGAAATGGGGACATGTAATTTTCTTGACATTTAAAATATTCTCTGATTTCATGAATTCTTGGTTCAAGGGCAGGGAGGAAGACTTAAATAGGTTTGCAAGATTTATTGAACATTTTTAGCTCTTACCTATCAAAAATTTGATGTGAGAACTGTCAATGGATTGATGGATGAAGTTTTTGCTGAATATATGCCTATTTAAATATGACAAAGTATTTGAAAATTAATCAAAGATAATCTCAGATCTTATAATGCCTGTGTTCTTCCCTAATTTTTATAAGGTACTGCAATAACACATCTAAAGTTCTTAGTACTGCATCCCACATAGTGTATTAAC
>NW_007731271.1:151132-153257 GCF_000696425.1 Galeopterus variegatus | reverse complement strand
ATCTTATAATGCCTGTGTTCTTCCCTAATTTTTATAAGGTACTGCAATAACACATCTAAAGTTCTTAGTACTGCATCCCACATAGTGTATTAACAATACATTAGCTAATGTTATTCACATAATTCTTAACTAAAATAGAGTCTTGGTTTGTCACATTATGAATTATGTGAACCCAGACTCTAGAGCCCAAAAGCCTGGGTTCAAATCCTTGTGCTACCTGTTAGTTATGTGTCCTTGAATTTCCTCTTCTTTAAAAAGGGTGCATTAATAACATACCCCTCAGAGGGTCGCTGTGCTGAGTTAAGCTGAAAAGCAATTATAACACTGCCTGGCACCTTGGAAATGCTCAGTTTCAGCTGTTGTTATCATCTACAGCAGTGCTGCCCAACAGAAATGTAATGAAAGCCACAACAACTAACACATTTCAGATTGCCTCGTGGCCACATGTGGCTAATGTCTAATGCATAGGGCACCACAGATTTATACTTCAAATCTCTTGGGGCTCACTTAAGAGCTCAAAATCCTGTATCAATGACCAAATAATATATATTTCTGGACACATTTTTTTCCTTTCTTTAATAAGCATCTAAAACTATTCTGATTTTGCCCTTATTAATTCTTATGTAGGACTGCTTATACTTAAAAAAAAAAAAAGTGAAAAAAAGAAAAAGAAATAGAGGCCTTAATATTCTTATAAAGTAAATGAGTATTACTGTAATTTTAATTAAGGCTATAAATTTCCTAAGTCCCTCCACAAATTTTTGTTCAAAAATAATACCTGGACACTTAACCCATTTCAGGAAAGTACTTTCATTACCCAAGGATAAAAAGACTAATCTGGGCACTAAATAAAAGAATATAAATTCTGGAAAACCTAAAGTAAAACTTGAACTTACACAGGCCAAAGGTGAATGTGAAATGTTTGGGGCAACAGTGGTTAAAAAAGAGTTTCTCGTACATAAAAATGAAGAAAAAAGAAAAAGTAGCTTCACGTATAAATTCTCCAAGGTAAACACTAGTTAAAATATTCTGAAGATGAAGCTTCATCCGCTGGTGACAAAGATATAGCCAAGAAAAAAATACCTACATTGCTCCCCCCACACACAAAAAAAATCTGTCAAGGTCAGGGACTGAGACTACTGAGAAAGTGAGGGGTCCAGGGGTCCATGAGTGAGATGATGGGGGGGGGGGGGCAGAAGAGCAGCATAAGGTGATCAGGTAATTTGGATCTTCTATCCTGAGGAACACTGTGGCCACTGGGTTCACATTCTAGAAGCTTCTATGTATTATGGTCCCACATCTCTACTATATGCAGATGAATAAATGGGGCTTTTAGCAAGCTGTCCAAACAGGCTTCTCTTAGTTCTCCTCCTGATCTAATCTCCTTTGTTGATTCTACCACATCTGAGCAAACTCTGAACTCAATGAACCTCAGGGCTCTGTCCTCCCACTTTTTCTCTTCTGTCTCCACATTCACATACCTCTGAGCTCATCCATTCCCATAACTTTAAATACCCTCTACATGTTGACAACTTCTAAATTTATATCTCCAGTCCAGCTACTCCCCTGAACTCCCGCTGCTCCATAGGCAAGGCTACTTAGATATGCAGTAGGCACCTAACAGATCAAAAATTTAATTCTATTTCGTCCCCATCTCTTTTTTCATCTCAGTTAACAACATCATCATCACCAGATACGTTATTTTTTTTTCCAGCACATCACCACCAGACATAATGTATTTAATGTCTGTTTCTCCCCAGTAGAATGCAAGATGCATGACAACAGGTATTTCTGTCCCATTGTATAAGGACTTAAGGGGCTCATCTAGGCTGTATGGAAAGGGCAGGGCTGCAGGGGAGAGATATAGGATGAAGCCTGAATGACAAGGTGGAACCAATCATGAGAGGAGATGGATCAGGATGTTCAAGGCAGAGGACATGACAAACGCAAAGGTGTAAGTCCTAAAAGAAGTTTGTAGTGACACATGAGGAGAAACAAAAAGAAAGCCCACGGGACTGGAGAGCAAGGAGCGAGATGGAGAATACTGAGAAGGAAGGAATGGGGGGGTAGGTAACAGAGAGGAGGATAGTACCAAGACCCCTTCCAGAAGGCCACAACTGAGTTT
>NW_007731271.1:116237-150651 GCF_000696425.1 Galeopterus variegatus | reverse complement strand
TTTGCACAGCTAAGTTAGCTGTGAGAAGGAAAAAAGAGTGGTTCCTGTGGGGGTGTGGAATATGAGGAGACATTGCCACGAAATTCTTCCATGTGTTGAGGGTAGTCTGAGTCTTCCCACAAGGATGCCTGACCTATGCCACCTTCTAATTAAAATCATTTAAGTGCCGCATTTTACGGGTGGAAATTCTAACATTTCCAATAATGAGACACCTTTTAAAAAACCCTATGTCGATAATCAATACCAGATCCTGACTTTTTAAGTAATGAGCACTTTAGTAAGGCCAATACAAAGAGCTGTTAAATCATTTCTTATTTGTGTCATTCAAAGGCTGTTCCCAGCATAGCCACATGATACCAAGTGTTAATAAACATCATGGAAGATGGTTTTTCTTTTTTTTTTTTTTTTCCTTTTTGTCTTTTTTCGTGTCCGGCAACGGATCGCAACCCTCAGTGTCACTCCGGTACCAGAACGGGATCGCAACCCTCGGTATTGCGGCCGCACCTCGCTCAGCCAGTGAGCGGGAACCGGTCTGTATGTGGGATCTGAACCCTCGGCGGGAGCGCCACCGCGCTCCCAAGCGGCGCACTGTAGCAGTGCGCCACCGGGCCGGCCCCGGAAGATGGTTTTTCTAATGAAAACTTTGACACAGGATGAACTATACTCTGAAAAGTTTCTGAAATGCATTTTCCATTACTTCTCTGAGTCACATTTTTGTTGTAGTAAAACTATGCATTTTTAGTTGGTTTCAGCAGAAATTAAAAAAACAAACAAAAAAATCCTCAATACTTAAAGTTAGAAGAAGCTAAGAGAAGGTTCCATTTCTAAAATCAATGTTCCTTTGAGCTCTTTTTCTGCAAATAGTCATTAAGTTACCAAGATGATGCAGTCACTTTACTAAGTATAGTAAATCATAGGAAATAAGAGAATTTATTTAAACTGTTAAGTGCTAAGTGCTCTCTTTCGTCTTCATGAGATTTTATTTTTGTTTACTCCCTGTTCTGACTTAAGACTTTGGTCAAACCCAGTTAATATATAATACTCATGATTTATCAATAGAAAACAAAACAATTAAATGACTTATATTTAACTATAAGAATTCCTTTATACTTTCCTGGTATATTTAAAATATTCTACGTACCAAATAAAGCACTAATTTTTAAAATACAAATTCTTCAACACATCTTTGCAAAAAATCTGTTACCAGATATATTATCACTCAGTTGTAATAACAAGACAACTGAAGTTGATTCAACATGAAGTGTTGATTTATCCCTCCAGTATTTACATTTGTGTGTTTAATGATTATTTTATATATAATCTTTGTGGAAATGCATTCCATTAGGCTTTTATCTGTAGAGTTTTTTTTCATTACTTTGCACATTCTTTGTTCCAGACCTTCTCTGAAACAACAGATAAAGCAATCAAAATTCACAGTATGACTTCACTCATGAAAGGAGAATTTCTCCCTTCCCCCAATGTCAGAAATATGGTGGAAGGCAGAAATGAAAATCTCTGAGACACTAAGAGCTGGTGGTCCAGTCTTCATCTCCATGGCTTATAAGACACTCTATCATATTCCTTAGCCATTTCCTCTCCTTGGTCCCTGTTCTTTACCCTGTGATTATACTGGATGATCTCAAGATCCTGCCCATAAAACATCCAAATCTCTGAGCTCAGCCTTCTCAATTGCTATGAACTGTCTCCCAGCTCAGCCACATCTTAACCTCCTCACTATCTGGACCAGCTCCAAGACCAAGTTCAGTACATTTCAACTCCTACTCCTGACCACAATTTCCCTGTCTTCTCTCTGACTCCCCTTTGTTCCCAGTGAACCCTCAACATAACTAAGCAGTCAGGCTTGCCCTCTCTGCTTCCTAAAACTATCTCTGTCCTCCTGCCTCAATTTTCACTATACTCAACCAGAACCCATTTTTATATATATGAATCCATGTCCCTTGAATCCAGCACCATGTCTTCTGGGCCAACCACCAACATGAATCTGACCTCCCAAATGTACTTACTGCTCACAGTCCAGTATTGGGTGTTGCTAGAAAAACCCATAAAAACATGGTAGTTAGTCTTTCCTTGACATATTTATGGTACTAACTTCAACAGCTCTTCCCTGCTGACCAGTAGTCCCTTTATTCTTTTCTTGAATAACCTGCCCTTGGCTGTTCTAAACTATTTCTACAAACTCCTGGCCACAGCACATAACCACTCACTAACACTATTCTCCACCTGTCCAATCAATCAATTTTCTGTTCCAAATTTCTATGTTTTCACCAATCCTCTCTTCCTTTTCTCCCACTTCAGAGCAAGAGTGTTTTCCCTGGTGCCTAAAAAGTCTCCTCAGTGCTGTGAGAACATTCCCTTGGTTCTCTTTCCTCCTGTAAACTATGACACTTTCCCATATTCTTTAACACATTTTCTAAAATTATAACCCCACTGTTGGTTTAATGCTCTCTTGAACTATTTGCATGAGATTTGAATCACAGCCTCAGCAACAAGAACTGTATATTTCCCTGGCTTCCACCCCATTTCTAACTCAATTTCCATATTCCTGTAACTACTCTTTCCCATTTCTGCTATCAGCACCTCTTCTGCGCCATAAGTGCACATACTACCCTGGTCTCCTCGCTTAAGTTGGACTTCCACTGTGTAGCTCACAAAGCTAGAGTGAGGATTATGTATAAAGCACTTAAAATAGTGTCCTATTTAGGCTTCAAGAGTCAAATCAAAGTCACCTTCTCAGAAAAACTTTCTCTGACCCTCACTGAAAAGGTAAGTCCCCCGCAAAAGGCTTATATGTATGTAGTATAGGTCACACTGCTTGGCTGTCTCTTTGATACTGGAACCAAACCCATGTAGGGTAATGTTTCCTAAAAGAATATGGTCACCCTGCCACCAACAGTAACCATAACAGTTCTTCCCTACCTCATCTATTTCTCACATAGGTGCCAAATTAATCTCTCCCTAATCCCATGTTGATCCTTTCACTCTTCTCTTCAAAAACTTCTGGCAATTCACCACTGCCTATAACAAATACAAAAATTTCTTGGCCCAGATTTTAATCCCTGCATGTAGCCAAAACTACCAACCTTATTAAGCCCTTCTAAGAACCATCTGCCTTATTCCACAAATATGCACAGTACTTTCTCCCACCTTGTGGCCTCTGTCCAAGCTCATTTATATGACTGTCATAGCTCAGGCGATGCACTCTGTGAGTTAGGGCCACCGTACAGGCACCCTCCTCAAACTGCTTTCTCTTATCAATGTAGCAAAAGGACACCAAATTGTGCCACATTCCTAGAACATTTAGTCCACATGTGAGTATTATGTTTCTGTGTATATATAATTTCCCAACTGGATGGTGAAGGCAATTGATATCAAAGATGATGTCTTAAACAAGACTGCAACCCTCACTAGAACTGACAAGTGGCACCATTGTCACCATCAACAAGTACTTACTATGTGCCAGGTGCTGCTACAAACAGTTTTCAACAATCCTGTGGGGTAGACACTACTTTTTTCCCATATTATAGATGAGACACTGGGTCACAGACTGGGACCACCACAGAAATTTGAATACAATGAGTACAAAATTACGTTTTTGAATGGATAAATGTATTACCAGTAACTGTGTTCTGACACCATCACATAAGTTAATCATCCCAGAATGCTTTCCCCCTTCTTTCCAGAATAGCAAAATCCTCCCAGCCTTCAAGACTCAACTCAAATGTCACCTTTTCAAGAAAGTCTCTTGCTAACCCCCTGGCAAAGTTAGCTGCTCCTCCCATGAACAGTTTTTAATGCTTGAAATGTATCTTTATCAGAACACTGAGGTTGTTCATAACTTCTAAATGTTTGCTGAATTAGAACAGGTTTCTTAATGGCAGCTTGTTTAACATTTTTAATTCTCAGATCAAGTGACAAGCAAAATAAATTTACATCTGAACAAATGAAATAAATAGAACAATTATTATTATTACCAATATTTCATAATTATACTCACTAATCTTTTCACAAGTATATGAAGCATTTTGTACATTTGTAAATCACAAGGTCTTGCATGGCTGTATAATTGAGAAGGTCTGTTCTTTCTTCTAATATGTCCAAAGAAAGCAATATTCTTAAGAATAAGGAAAAGACTTACCAGTCTTCGCCTTTCTTCTTCTACTGCAATGAGGAGCCTTGCAAATTCTTTCAGTGACTGAGCTATTTAAAAAAAAAAAAAAAGCATTAATCTCTTTTCATTGCTAATATCTAATTACACTGGAACAAACATTACAATAAAGCTAGTTATTAATTTGTATATATTATATACTGTGGTTTCATGTTTGTATAACCATAAAAGAATACATACAATAGAAACGTAATAACTAACAGCTATAGATAAGAGATGTATGTTTGTGCTACAAACTGACATTTACCAGGTATCAAGTATAATATTTTTTCTTCAAAGACACTAGGAGAAACAGTATATATATATTTTATATATAAAACTTACACACACATTAATAAAAAAATATAGTATTGTAATCACTTCTAAATGGTGACCTACAAATAATGAAACATTTTTTAAATCTGTAAGAAGCAATAAATCTAGTACTATTTAGATGTACTTAGTTGCAAGTACTCCCACCGACATCAAAAAGCTCAAGGGTCATTGACATTGTATTTGAAAACAGATTCTACATTCTGAAGGGATCAACTTTGCTCCCACATTCAAGGTACATTGGACCTTTGCTATTCAATTTAGTGTGGTCAGAAGAACCAGCAATATCAGCATCTTGGGAGCTTGTTAGAATTGCAGAATCTCCGGCCCTATTCCACAATTTGCATTTTAAAAAGGTACACAGATGATCTGTTTGTGTATTAAGGTTGAGAAACACTGCTTTAGAAGACTATCTGCACCTATACTGCCATGCCTTTAGCAGGAGTTAGATAAGGAAAATCATCTAGATTGGAGTGGGAAAGAATCAATTATTCAGAAATATTGAGAGAACAAGTCAAAAATAAGCAAATGTATTAATGGGGAGTTACAGTAGCATATTCTATAAAAATGCATAGTCCCAAAGTGCAATTGTGAAAGAGAAATTCATCCACAACAATTTTCATACCTAATACTTAATATGAATTATTAACTAAAGTCATAATGTTTGGGTTACAAAACTAACACCACAAATAAGGTGAATGCAAAACTTATTTTTATGTAAGCATAAACCTTCCCTTCCATGTCCTTTTTCATTAGGTTCCCATCTCTTCCTTTACCCTACTAATACTGAAAACATTCTGTGCGACCAGAAGTCTAGTAAGTCTGGCATTAAACCTACACTAAAGGCAGGTAGTGAGGAAAACAAGAGTCTCATCTACAGAACTCACTAAGGAAGAGAAACAATGTTTTCCAAAATTGCAATTTAGAATTTTTTTCCTCTTTTCAGAACTACTAGGCTCCTGCTAACTGAGCTGACGTGAAATACAATCCCTATGATTACTTCATATTGGATTTTATCCACAGTTACCATAACAGAAATTGAAGGACTACCTGGGAGACTCAGGTTAATCTGATAAACACATTAATGGCCTTAGAATAAGTATAACTTTCTCTTTTTGCTGTTGTTTTTTTGTATTTTATGGCTTTTTTGTGGCTGGCACATACGGAGATCCAAACCCTTGACCTTGGTAGTATAACTTCTTTGTTAAGTTTAGGAAAATAAGATACTAATTTCTTCAGAAATACTGATATTAGTGATATAATAGATGCTAGTTTTGACAAGAGTAAGTTGAACAGAAAAAGATTTTATAAATATAAAGAAGATTTTAACTGGAGTGTGTAATAGCATAATATATTTTTGTATTTTCTGTAAAGAAAGCATTCCATTATCATGCCACCGCAGCTCTCTGTTGGAGAGTTTGAAGAAGTGAATAAAACTTTGAATGATGGAAAGAGATGTTAACATGCCTACAAAGAAAGAAGCCAAGAGGCCAGTCAGTTCAGGATGCAGGAATTGGAGGCAGTAAGTACTCCGGAAGGTGACGAGATAAAAAGAGAGAGACTGGTTGAAAGTCTGTGTAAGAAGCACATTAACTCCAGATTTCTAACTCAATAGCATAAATACATACTAGAGAGCGAAACTATAAAAGTGGAATCTTTGCTCACTTTCCTCGGGCCAACCCTTACTTTCAGCTGAGGTGTGTATGCTTTCTTTTCATATCAAACTTGCCTTCAGCAAGCGGCTGCTTACTCTATTCAACCAGCCTGCGCTCTGTATTAAACTTTGAGTGTATACTTCTTACCCTTGTACTAAACTTGATGTGGGCCCTGCTTAGTCTCTAGAGCTCTTATTTGTTACATTTAACCTGTCTCACTTTCTACTGTGACTCTGCTCTTGAATTCTTTCCTGTGGTGGAATCAAGACCCTGGTAAGAGGACTAGGGGGGCTGAGGCTGACTATTGGGACTCCCCAGACCCTCTCCTATGGTATCAATTTCATTTCTTTTATTAGAAAATAAACATTTAGGGACACTACATATTCATTTCATGAATTAGTGAGAGTGGCCTACTAACTTTTTAATCCTATATCTAAAGTTTCCCATAGACCTTTTTATTTATAATGATGTCAATGTATTATTGCATTAATAGCTTACTAGGCATAACATAACACAGAAAGAACACAGGAATTAACAATCCCATAAAGCAGGTATAAAAGAATTCAAGGGATTATCATGTAAATGGAATTTTAGGAGAACAGGCTGATGGGGATTTCCAGTCACTTCCCTGCCTTTCCTACCCTCAAAGTCTAACAGTTATTTCTGACACAAGCCAGGCATATCCAAACTACCTAGTGTATGCCAGCAGGTCCCTAACAATAAGAGTCCAGTTAGAATTTATGGTGCACAAGATCCACAAATGCCTTAAGGAATACGAAAACTGGGGGGAGTCTGCTCTACACCTTGGGCACAAAATATATAGAAAATAACTCCCAGCACCCATGACAGTGCTTTATACAGAGCAGCTATTGATTTTGTCTGAATGTCTGAGCCATTTCTTCTAAAACTTCACTTAACCAATATCTGAAAAGACTTCTTTATTACATGAATTTCTAATACCCAGTATAAGAAATTATATGTGATGTGACTTTATCAATAGTAATATTTATACAAATAACAACTACTTTATTATCTGATGGGGTGGGGGGGTCTAGACTAACATGTAATATAACAGCTGGTCCTGCAATTATAGATTTTGACTACACCTACATTTTATGACAGGAGCTTGATTTAGGGAGAGCTATATTCTGAAAACAATACTTAATACACAGTGGGCTTTCAATAGCTGATTGTTAAATTAATTCATGAGTTTAACAATACATTCTCGCAGTCTATTTGCTCTACAAGGAGAAACATACCAACTCTTATTCTAGGATTCATGAAATACTATGAAAAGGATAGGCCAGACACTTTGGAAAATTATGTTAGCTATCTAAATTCCTGCCACCTGCACAAAACTTTCCTGGCTGCATTCACCAATAATCTCTCCCCTTCCTGTCCATCTGGAGCAAGAGATGACAAGAGAGCAATCAAAATATAGTTTCATACATAAATCTTAACTTTGCAACAAATTATTGAGATTGATCAACAGTATTGCTATAGGTTTCCTTTTTATCTCCACAACATAATATTGGAAAAACACTTTTGGAACAAAAGAAATCTATTATCCAAGTGTATTTATGACAGGTCCTGAGAGCATAAACAGTCACAAAGACAACAGCTGAATTGTACCTAGATGGTGAAGAAGTAAGATGATGGTTTCTATATTGGCCAATATCATAAATTCTGAAACATTCCTCAACTGTCTAAAATATTTATTTCTTAACTTAATCTTTTCGAAAGGCTTAAATTCATCCTACTATTTTTGACTGGAAAGCCTCTTTAGTATCTAAAAGTAAAAAGAGAGAATAAAGAAAATTACTCCGTGTTCATTGTTGACATACTCCACTATTTTAAATACTAGGCATTACACTATTAAATGTTTCAACAATTGATCAGCTTGGGCTTTACATAATGTACAACTACAATGAAAATTAAGAAAGCATGTCTCTTACATTCAACCAACTTTTATATCATAATCAGACAGCGCTGTGTTAAATATTTTTTCCAGAAGTCTTTACTCAAACTTAAATACCATAAATACACACCAAAACAAAAGTACAGATCACCAATTCAGTGACATATACAATTATGTCAATAGCACATTTTATCATTTTATTAGAGTAGGCAAATCACTTGATCTTCAGATATGCTATAGGATAGAATTGGGTCACAGTAAGTACTTCAACTTCGTTAAATCTCAAGAAAAACATGAAAATCTGTAAAAGCCTATAAAAGCCAGATTGAACCAATGCAATTACATTTTACAAGTCCAGATGATTCCCCAACAATAATCTTACTTTTCTATTTGGATATCAAACATAGGCTCTGTCAAGCCCTTAGTATACTTCTGAACTGACTTTTCTTTTTTTTTTTTTTTCCTTTCTGTCTTTTTTCGTGACCGGCAACGGATCGCAACCCTCAGTGTCGCGCCCGTACTGGACCGGGACCGGCAACGGGATCACAACCCTCGGTGTTGCGCCCGCACCTCGCTCAGCCAGTGAGCCGCTGGTCTGTATGTGGGATCCAAACCCTCGGCGGGAGCGCTGCCGCACTCCCAAGCGGTGCACTGTAGCAGTGCGCCACCGGGCCGGCCCTGAACTGACTTTTTATAGAGAGTAGGAGGCAGGCAGTAAAACCTCAATCCTTAATTTGGATATAAGTCAGAGCAGGTGAATTGGTCCTATCCTTCTAGATCTGTCCACACAGAGAAAAATAAGAGTAGGATCAACACACACAGCCAAGTGACACCCAGCACCGTTCATTCCAACCTGTTCTCTAATTTAATCTGGTCTATCAATGTGGGTACCAATACTACTTGCCACTGCTCATTTGGGTTGAGATTCAGAACTTGTGACTGAATTTTCAATCTTTCACTCTAACTAGACACTCAGTCTGGTTTCTCTTACCTTCACTGGTATAACAGCTGGACCCCCAAAAAGAAAGAAATTTCCTATAAGCCAGGAACTTGCCCTGTAAAAAAAGAGCTGCTACAACTGCTCCAGATTGTTAAAATTATCTATGAAAATGAGAATTATCATGACTCCTAGATAAAAGTCACAACGGATGTACAGAAATAATTCTAGGCTACATTTCTAATGGTTTTTCTTTAGTATATTCTTCCTGAACTATCAGGACCTCTTAGTAATATCTGCTTTGAAACTGCCGAACTATAGGGTAGTTTGAGAGTTCAGATATATATACACTCATACACGAGGGTACTTCAAAAAGTTTGTGGAAAAATAGAATTAAAAGATAATATGGGGCTGGCTGGTTAGCTCAATTGGTGGAGCATGGTGCTGACAACACCAAGGTCAAGGATGTGGATCCCTGTACCAGCCAGCCGCCAAAGAAAATGATAATAATAATAATAAATAAATAAAAATTTTTAAAAAGATAATATAAATCTTTCCATGAACTTTTTGAAGACCCCTTATATATACTGGGATTATATAAATGTTATATATGTATTTCATAAAAGACCAAATTTTGCCAAATGAGTACATGCAGATATAAAAAGACAACCTTTCAATTTCACACAATTCAAAAACTTGATTCCAGTGGATTTTTCCCTAGACTTCACCACACTAACTTATTACTTCAAACGAATATTATCTGAATTTGGGGGAAGAACTTTTACTGAGGTTTTGTCATCGCAATAAGGATCATTGTTCATAACTGTACTAGTCTGTTTCTGTGTTGCTATAACAGAATACCTGAGACTGGGTAACTTACAAAGAACAAAGGTTTATTCGGCTTATGATTCTGGGACAGCTGCATCTGGCAGGGGCCTCAGGCTGCTTTTACTCAAGGCGGAAGGTGGCAAGTGGCAAGCAGCCGGCGGGTACAAGTAGATCACATGGCAAGAGGAAGCAAGAGAGAGAAGGGAGGTGTCAGGGTCTTTTAAACAACCAGCTCTCATGGGAACGAATAAAGCGAGAACCCACTCACTACTCCCACCCCCGGGGACAGCATTATCCATTCATGTGGGATCTGCCCCCATGACTCAGCTGCCAACACTGCCACATTGGGGACTGGATTTCCACATGAGTTTTGGGGGGACAATACATTCAAACTATATCAATAACAGAGTCAGCAAGTCACATTATTTTCTCTTCTTTCCAAGCTCACACTAATGTGCTAATAAAAATGAAGAACTGTGCAATCCTGATGTTGCCTTGTTTTGGTTTTTTGTTTTGTTCTAGTGGTGTTTAATCTGTTTCCCAAAGCCAAAACAACCCCAATTCGTAAATCAAATGTAAGAACACTCACATTTCGGAGGTCCTCTAACCAAGAGGTAGCAACGTTACATATACGATCTCACTTAATGCCCACACAATGCTATGAGGTATTGAAGTAGTTATTACCTTCTTGTCACAGAGGAAAGGAGGTCACTCAGCCTGAGAGCTTGCTCCATGATCTCAGAGCTAGCAAGTGGAGAAGCAGGTATTTAATCTCGGTTGCTTGATTCCAAAGTCTATTTTCTTCCAGCAAACCATTATTGCCGGGGGGTGGGGGGGGGGGTGGTGTTAGTGCCAACCTGCTACAGTACTACATTACAGAGAGAAAGAACAGGCTCATCTTCTTTAAAGGCAAACAGTCCCAGAGCTGTTTGTGCTCAACGGACAATCAGGTGCCACGTATCCTGCCTCAACAGGAACGATCAGTAATTTGTTGCTGACAACCACTTACACCTCGCACTCCCCCCGTCCTTGCTGCCCTCAGAAACTGACCTCCCGCACTCCTCACATTCCCCATCCGATCCTCCTGCCACCACCCTCGTGAAGCTTCAACATCCGCTTCCTTCCCCATCTTTGATTTTCCACAACCTTTTAACCTCCAGTGACCTCTCCACTGTAATTCACACACCCACGAGGACGCTAAAAGTTCAAGCTATCTAACCCCTTTGCTTCTGCTTTTTGGCAATCCTTTTATTTAACTCTAGTTTACTCCTAATCTTATTTCCCACGGTGCCTATCTAAAAACAATTTTCTTCTTTCTCAAGAACCCAGCCCCAAACTTCCCCTCACTCTTACCAGATGGCTTGGCCTCCTGCTTCTCCGTGAAAAGTTCACGACCCTCTGATCAACACTGTCTCTATTCATTCTCTTCAACATGCCTCCTGTTTCACAAAAGGGGTCCTCTTCCTCTCAAAAGCTAATAACTCCCCACTGATCTTCTCACCTCTCCTCTCTCTCCTCCCCATCTCCTTCCCTGTCTTCCCTGTGCTCTCTCAGTAATTTCCATCATCACTCCTGCCTTCTTCCCTTTGGCCTACAAACTAACTCCAAGGGTCCTACTATCCTAATGAGGTATAGGGAGCAAGAAGACATTGGGGTGGAGGAAGGAGAAGGTTTATTTGGTACACAGTCACAGAGCCAATGGTTTGCAGAACTAAACTTTGAATCCTAATTAGCTCACCTGAAATTTATGCACTCTTCTACTAGTCTAGGCATTGGCCCACAGCTCCAGCTCACCATCCTAAATTTAACAAATCAAATTACCTCCCAGGAATTTCTGCTAGGGATTTTGTCTGTATCTCAAACTTAAAGTGTGTCAAAACTTAACTCACAATTCTGTTCCACCTCCAGGTACCCTGGCCACATATAAACAGAAATGTGCTCATAACACCCTTCTCCTAGTAACTCAAGTGATGAATTATATTCAGTCCTTCCTTCCATACCTCCAGTCACCAAATGTTGATCTCTCCCCTCTACCCTTCTTACATACGCACGTAAGGATCTCTCCTCATCTCTTTTGTAATATGACCTTAGTTTCCCACCTTTTGTGGCTCTTACTCATCATATGTATGACCAGAAAAAAATTCCTAGAGGGCACCTTTGATCCTGTCTTATCAAACTCAAAATCCTTGAATGGGTAAATGAAGTTCAAACTCCATTTTGCAAGTGATATCGGACTCCATGATGTGGCCGTAAGGTACTTTTCCAAATATCTCAGTCCAAGATACTACTATTTCTAATCCCGAACTTTGCACTTTGAAACTACTAGACATTCCTGCAATTTCCCATTTCCATGTCTTTCCTTAACCAACATTTCTCAGTTGCATGTGACTTGATCATTAGGATTGTTGGGAAAATAGAATAGTTTGGTCAGGGCCCTCACCTTGGGTCCAGTTGGGGGTGGTTCAGCATCCTTTGGAAGCAAATTGTGTGTGTGTGTATGTGGAGTTAGTGCACATGTGCACCAATGTATGTTTTTAGTTTTGTTGCTATTCTTGTGTTCGAGAGAGAGAGAGAGAGAGAGAGAAAGAGAGGAGTTTTAGTGAAGCAGGTGGGTGGGCATCTGCCTCAAGCATACGCTTTCTAACCTATGGCTCCAAGGATCTGTTTTCCAGTTGCCTAGCTCACAGACCTGCGTGTGGAAAGTCCAGTGACCCAGTCTGGCATGTGTGGGGTCTGGTGACACAGCCCGGCGTATGAAGGGTTTGTGACCCAGTCTGTGAATGGGCTTGAGGGGTCTGGGAGCTCCAGACCGAGCCCTAGTGCAACAATCGGCCCAGTTGGCAGGATTACCAGCAGGTAAAAGAGCCCAACAACTAGCGTGGTCGTGTAGCTAGACAATTAGCATCACTGACAGGATTAAGAGTGCTACAATTGGCGATAGTGACAGGATTCCAGACATTAGCCTTAGCCCTGGCACCACAACTGGCGATGTCGACAGGATTAAAGACATTCGCCATGGCTCCACAAGGATCCAGTTCAAATAATCTCCTCTATTTGGGCATTTTCTTTTTTTTTTTTTTCCTTTTTTGTCTTTTTTCGTGTCCGGCAATGGATCGCAACCCTCAGTGTCGCACCCGTACCGGACCGGGACCGGCAATGGGATCGCAACCCTCAGTGCTGCACCTGCTCCTCGCTCAGCCAGTGAGCGGGAACAGGTCTGTATGTGGGATCCGAACCCTCGGCGGGAGCGCCACCGCGCTCCCAAGCGGCGCACTGTGGCAGTGCGCCACCAGGCTGGCCCTTGGGCATTTTCTGATGTCCCTGGCTGGAAATCCCTTTTCTGGCTTTGGAACTCACACAGCATTTTTATTCTTACTCTACCTAAAGCACTCAGAACCTTCTCCTTAGTATTATATTGATTACATCACAAAGTTATTTTTTGACCCCCTTCTATTTTGTAAGCCCGGTAAGGATACAAAAAGATTTCATTCATGTTTCCATGTACTAAATAACTCATGAGGTCCTTTGCATTTAGAAGACACTCATATTGGTAGAGAAATTCTACAGAATCCAAAGTCTACATCAGCATGAACTAAGTCACACCTTGCATATCATTTTAATTTGAAAAGCTGGGTTTTTTTGTTTTCCATCCCTGAGAAATGTGTAACGTGTCTACACTGACTCATGAAAATCACCTCTTATTCTAAGGGCACACCCTTAAAACAAAACCTTTTCTCAGGCCGTGAAGGACAAAGTTGCAAGAAATGACCATGTTTCCTGACTAACACGTGGCATTTACAGCTTTGATGGCTCCACTCGCTTAATACTGGGCACTGGGGATCTGGTGATCTAAAAAGCACACCTCTGGAATAGACTAAAACAGTGCCTGACCCCAGTGGTGCTTCTCTCTGCGTAAACCACAAGTTTATTGTTTACAGCAGTGGTTTTCCACAGGCTGCATTAGACACCAAGGAACTCCATAAAATTAAAGGCTCCTAAGGCCCTCACCCAGGGGAGTCCCAGTTCGGGTCTAGGGTGGAAACAGAAATAAAAGTTTAAAGGCTCCCCACAGTTGATCCTGATGCTAAACAGTCTGACAGCTCCTGACTTTGGGAATAAAATAAAATACATGTTTGTGTGAGGAGTTAAAGGTTCAAAGTACATTTAAATAGGAAATGGTGTATATTTTAACAAGATTAAGGATCATCTCTGCTTCCTTGCTTAAAGCTCATCTGTATTTCAACAGCAGAAAGAAAATTCTTAGCCCTCAGAGACATTATCTGTGAGTCCCAAGAATCAAGCAGGACCCCAAAGCTCTTCTCTTCATAGCCTCCTGAATCATGACTTAGTAACTAACCTGAATTCTATCCATGACAGAGAAATTACTCCAAATTAGCCCTTTTCTTGGTCACATATTCCTAGAAAATTATCCAAGAAAAATGGTTCTTTTACTTTTTTAGGTCTATTATTCAACTCTGTTCTTTTTTCCCAACTTTTCCATCTATAATCTGTTTCCTTCTTCCCCACTAAATCTCTTCTTCATTGCTCGTATGTTTGTCCTTGCTTTTTGCCAATGAGTTCCATTAATTTCTGGGTGTCCATGCCCTGCCTCCTAACTCACTTCTTTGAATCTCCAGGCCTACTGCCTTGTGGTCCATTTTTATGTCAAATCAAGCTATATTTTATTATTTCATTCACATTTAGAAAAGTACTCGCTGTGCTTAAAGGATTTGGCAATAAAGGTAATCTCTGAATCACTCTGAACTGGCAAAGGTTTCCACGCTATAATTCATCACATATACAGATGCCACAATAAACCTCCTAAAGAGCATCTTCAATCAAAAGCCTCGAGTGTCTTTTGAGAACCTACAAATTAAACTCTAGACTACACAGCAAAGCCCTCTATACATTCTCTGGCTCTCAATCCTTACACTTCAGCTAAGAGGATATTACATCCTAGTTTACTTCTGTATTGCAAATTCAAGTGTGCCATCAAACTAAGAATGTCTGAGCAAGGGAAGAAACTCAATGATCCAGAGCAAGAGGACAAACAGAAAACTGCAGAAATGCTCCAATGTTCTAAAGGCTTCAAAAGAAATCTAGTACTGGTACTTACAGTCAACATTCCTCAGAAGTATTTATTCCTTTTGCACCAAGTGGTTTTAAATCCGGAATTAGGTCAATATTTATGAGGTTTCAAGAATGTGATTGAGCAGGGAATAAAGGATAAAACAAGGTTCATTTTATAGAAACTTTGCTACCTCTACCTTTAAATTACAGATATTTGTATATTAAAAATATGAGTATTACAGAAAAATTTTAAATAATCTTTACTCTTTTTGTATCTTCACAGCACGTATCACAGTCTAAATGAACATATAATAAATTTACTTATTTTACCATCTAACTCTTCTGACAAGAATGCAAACCCTATTTGTAATGGGGGTGTGTTTCTGGTTTACACACTGATGTGTCTTCAGCACCCAACATGGTACCTGACAAATCACAGGTGTTGGATAAGTATTTACTGAATGAATGAACAAGTAAACTCAAAGTTCATGACCTAGGAGCCAGACAATCAAGACTCTAGTACCAGTGTGACTTCAGAAAATCGTTTCACTTCTGGGTCTATAGAAAAATGACAGCATTAGTTGCATTGGTCCCCAAGGTCTCTTCCTACTCTAAGATACTAAAACTGGGATTCTAGGAAACCAGGCCAACATTTCTAAGCCAGAAGTAGCATTTTCTGATAATTCCAAACAGCGACAACAGCCTTCGCAACTCCCCACCTGCACACCCCCACATGTGCATAAAGGTAAGAGAATAATCCTAGAAGTAGAAGAATGCGGCTCCCAGATAGAAAGATAAAAACTACCCCAAACCAAGAAAACAACCGTAGCACGATATGAGCTTCAAAACTGTTTTCAAAACTGATGAAGAATTTACATTATGCTCAAGAAGGGTGGTTAAACTCTGCAAAGCAAACTAGAAAAATATCAACGAAACAGAGGCAATAGGCTGAATTTTGAGAAACGATATATCAAGACCTTCTTCCAATTAACAAAAGTGCAAACTATGCACATAACACCCACTTGGGCCACCACTTGCTTTTCTAGAGACTAATGTTTACCAACAGGCACTAAAACCTGTTTCTGTTATTAAGCAGAAAAATGTCAAAACTTATGGCAAAAATGTCATCAGGAGTATGTTATGGTTCAGTCTTCAAATGACAAGCAAATCATGATTTCAATTTTACTAAGACCGTTGTCTTCACACATACAATATGTGGCTACCTTTGGCTCTGTGGGGCAATCCAGGTGCAAAAAAAAGACAGGTTCATAAAAAAAGGACATGTATCCACAGGATACATTTCAAGTCAGACGGCCCATGCCCAGTTTTCTTCTGGACACGCACCCAGAGAAATGACCAAGTAAAACATTTTAAGAATAGCTTATCCAGAGGAGCTTTCTTAAATCTTTGTAAGATTGCTGGGATAACCTTTTAAAAATGCAAATATAATCATGACACTTCTCTGACTAATGCTCTGCAATGGCTTCTAAATGCCTTTAGGTTAATATTCCACATCCCTAACATGACCTATTAGGTTTTCTCTACCTGCCCAGACTTTTTACATACCAACTTTTCCTTGTCTGTCTCCTTTCCACCTCAAGGCCTTCATTTGTCCCTTCCCTAGATCTGGAATGTTCTCTCTCTTCCCCACTTCTTCATGCCTGTTTTTAACATCACTTCCTCAGAGTGGCCTTCATTCAACTTCCCACCCATCAACTAGGCCGGGTCTATCTTAAATATGTTCCCTGAGCACGACACACTTCGCTTTTGTAGCATTCAACACAACAGTGACTTAAGTGTAATTGGCTGTTTAATGTTAGTCTCCCCAGTGAAACTATAAATATAAATTACCTAATCCACTGATGGTACCTTATACCTGGTTGGCACTTGAGTACTTATAGAATAAATGAGTTTTACAGACAGGAGATGCAGGCACAGACAGGTTTATAAGAGTGGCAGGAGAAAGCTACAAAGCAGGTTTCAGATTCTAATCCCCAGTCCTTTCACTTTAGCATTTTGTTCTTATAGAAGAGCAAAAAACTATGCTGTTATCTGTCTGCATTAAGTCATGGCTATGAAACTCTACCATGTTTTATAGAGTCGATTCTGGGAAGGTCAACCTTATCACCAGTCCATGCATATCCATGAAAGCACCTGGAGAATTGGTTTTGAGGGGGGGTTATGTGTAAATTTCAAAAAAAAAAAAAAAGGAAAAAAAAGTTTCACTGTACATGAATTCACAAATACAGAGCTTGCAAATAATGAGGATACAGCATTTATTTCATTCTCTACTCACTTTGTTGAGACTATTTTTGAGCTATCATAAGTTGCTGACCATTGATAAAAGTTCTCTTTCACTTTTTTCCACTCACACTGATGTAAGCCTTTTTTTTTTTTTTAAATTATGTTATCCTAAAAAAGCTGTAATGTTATCATCTTACCCTTTGGTCCACAATGGCAAAAGCTTTAATTACCTTTTTCTACCACTATGTCCCCAGGGACAAGCACAGTACTTGTTACATAACAGGTAAACATTGAATAAATAAGATAGAGAAAATCTTTAACTGTGCATTAAAATTTATTTTAATACTTACAAATATTAAGAAAGCTGCAAATCATTTTAAAGTATATGCAAAAATTATATATATGTTTATATGTGTGTATTTGTGTTTGTATGTAAATATATGAACTATTTCCCTCTCAAATTTTCGTTTATTATCATACTGAAAAGAATTATGTTAGAGATACCCAAATGAGTACATACTTTAGTTTTTAGTATATGACTCTAAAGTTTATTAAGTTTTTCAGGGGAGCTATTTACTCAACAAGTATTTACTAAGACAGATAAAGCTCTAAAGTACCATGCAGGAGCAGAAATGTGAGTAAAACTTAACTTCCTGAACTTGAAAACATATAATTTGCTGGAGGAGATAAATGTGAGTCTTCTGTGAAAAAGAGTGAACTACCTTTTGTTTAGCAGAACAAAATCACAAAAGGAAAAAATAGGTTTCTGGGAATTAATGTATATCAATAAGTTAAAAACCAAACTTTTTTCCAGGTTTGTGACAAGTTTTCAGATTATTGTTTTTCATCTAAGCCTGAAATAATAATAAAAAAAAAATCTAGATAGGCCTTTGAATTTCAAATTGAATCAAATAATGTGCTTTAAAATATAGAACTAATGTGATGAACGTGTCCCTCTCAAGTAGCATGTTTTCTTTAAGAGAGGAACACTGCCTGAAATGTGCAACTTTCCCAGCTGTTTCGATCTTTAATTGTGGGTGGTTTTTGTGTGGGTGCAAAAATAAGGATGGTTAAAAAAAAAATAGAAAACAATAATTCAATTGTCCAACTGAGAGCTATTAAAAACTAAAATATGCTTCCTCTGCAGAGTTCAAAAGAAAATGTTGTTTGTATAAACAATTTTGGCATTTGGAAATGTTCCACTTTAATAGAGGACTTCCTGATTTACACAACCATATTTAAGTGGGTTGTAATGAAGGTTTGTAAAACTGATGGATTTTCTTTGGATTCAGTAAATGAGAAGGTAATTTGTTTCCTTGAATTTAATAAAATATCACAGGTCTCTTTTAAAAGAGTTCAGTGGTGGCTGATAACAGTATTGTCTTTGGTTTATAAACTTTTTCCTAAGAAATGCCCAAGAAAGGTTTCATGGCCACAAATAGCTCCATGTTATGCATCACACTATCATTAGACAAATATTAAGAGCAATCTATATGGATGAGTATTTGTAGCTCATAATCAAATTCTGGAGAATCTTTAGAGAATTTTTAATTATTTAATTGAATTATTTTAACTTGAAGAAGAAAATGGGTTCTTTTTAAATTAAAATCATTAATGATCTTTTAAATGCATTCCCTGGGTCTATGAATATACCAGTTATTATTTTTAACCTGAAACACAGGTTACTATCTCTCATAGGGTTTCCACACCATATAGGAATCCCTTTAAAACACACAAAGCAAACTGCCACCTCTCAAGCTAGACTATATTCATTTGGAGAACAAGATCAAATAATACCTTTCCATTTACCTAACAAATGCATCCTCAACATGAATGCATTTACGTGGCAAAAAATTTATGTATTTCCCCCCATAGTAACCTCTCTAACAAGGAAAGTGAAGGAGAATTTTCAGCCACTCCCTTCAAAAAATTCTTCTACTTGACCCCCTCCCCCCCCCCAGCAGGTACCAAAGATCACTCTCTGGCTCCTGTCTGGAGGAAAAGGTGAGTTCACACTCATAGCTGAGTCACTTTAACACTGTATCACAGTGATGCACACCCAGCTTCAGAGAAGTAATCAAAGAACAAATATTTGCACCTACGCAAAGCACTGCTGGCTCAGTAAGACTCAAGAAAGCTCCTGTGACTTGAACTGTCACTATTTTAAATTCACCTTGTATAACCTCACCTTTCAACATCTTCTCCAAAAGACAAACAAGAAAGAGTAAAAAAACGTAGAGAGCACCCCAGGCAATGCCATACAGAAAACTTGGTTCGGATTCAAGCTGTACACACACAATTTGTGTATGCATTTCCATATTAAAGTTTATTCTAAAATATGTGACATGCTCTTCATTTTGCATAACTATTAAGCACTAATCCTCGTTGCTGTGTCTGCATATCTGCATTCAAAACAGAATAAATACACAAACAGCAATACACCAGTTATGTCAGAAATAGCTGGATGATTATTACAAAATATATTTTGATCTGAATTACCTAATAGATGGCCTCATTTCTCCACTCAGTATTTGGAACTATAACCTTAGCTGAAAAGTGGTATTGTGTTGCCTATCTCTACCACAGGAATTTTCTGTTTAGGTGTGTCTAAAGGAATGAAGTCTCCACCTAAAATATTTACTAGCAAACTGATTCTCCTTTTTGGTAAATGTTTAATCTCTGGAGTGCAAAACTCATATTGTCCATGACTTTCCTGAGAGCTAGCTTAGGTCATCACACAACACCATTAACCAAGCTGTTTATGCACACTTGCAACTGGACTTTCCAATGGTTTCCGAGATTACATAGAATGAATAAACTTTGCCTCATATTAATGACTACTATTTTTATTGGAACTAGTTCAGGTTGACTAACAATATCTGAATTTTTAAAAAATCTTGATGTCTTTTAAGACTTTGCTTAAAAAGTAATTTCAAATTATAGACACTAAATACAGGAACAAAACGAAGTAACCTACATTCTTCAATGTTGGAATAAATTCTGAAGTGATACACTAAGATTTCCAGCCTTTTATTATCCTATACTCTAATGAGCTAAACTAACCTAGCAAAACAAACTGTGTCATAGGCAGATTCATAGTAATATCTTTGAACTTCCAACTATTTGAACTGAACCACTGTAAACAGAGTTTTCAAATGAATAGGATTATATTTTCTGTCCACATAGCCTTTTATTACCTACTAGTAAGGTTTTAAGGCTGGGCAGATGACTCATGTTGGAACATTATTAATTCCCATGCATGTATGTGTACCAGGGTTAATGCAGTGAGTATTGAGTTTTTCCATCATAATTACATATAATTACATCACTGTGTAATTATAGTTAAATGGTACATTTTGTATTTAGTCTACCCCTATAAATATATTATTTGAGAGGACTAAATCTTATACCAGTTTATAATCACACCCCTCCCCCTCCATCACCAATTTCCAAGTCCCCAGTGTCCAATGCCCTACTCTTCACTCAATGTCTTTACGTAGTTCAAAAAGCCAAAGCAGGGCCGAGCCCGTGGCACACTCGGGAGAGTGTGGCACTGGGAGCGCAGTAGTGCTCCTGCCGCGGGTTCGGATCCTATATAGGGATGACCGGTGCACTCACAGCGCTCACTGGCTGAGCGCGGTGCAGCCGGTCTCAAAAAAAGGACAAAAAACACCAAACAACAATAACAAAAAAAAAGCCAAAGCAGTATAAAAAGTGGACAATCAGAGCAGCTGTGGGAGGTTAAGTTGGATGGATTCAATGGGCTGCTTCCCACTCGTCTAGCACCACAGTGGGCAGATGAAAAGGGAGCCATGAAAAGCTCACCTGCAGCTCATTTATCATCAGAGAAGGGAGGAACAATGGCTTCTTGCTGCTCTCTGGTGGAAAGGAGGCTGCCAAAGAAAAGAGCAGGACAGGACACTGTTCTGCTTGGGACTTCAGTCCTGGAAACAAATGACCTGCTCTCTGGGCCACACGAATTCTCCACTGGGTCCCACATGACTAATCCCATGTTGCTTCCTTCCAAGCTAGCAATGTCTCATTGGCACAAAAAGCAAAACAAAAAACCCTAGCAAGCACAAGGCCAAAAGAGTGTGGGCAGAAGGGGACGGCTGGAGAACAGGGTGGATTGCTAGGCCAGACACAGGCCCATGCATCTAACTAACAGCTTTCACAAATTAGGTAATTATACTGACATAGTAACAATGCCTTCTTTTCCTTCCTTTGCTCAATATCTGTTTTTCATCCTCTTCCACGGTAAGCACATTGAAAGCAGACAGCTTATTCATCTTCCTATTGCCCTCCCACCCATTCCCACCCCCAAACTTACACACAGAAAGCCTGCCAATGTCCTGACTTTGCAAGTCATTCTGCACTAACATGGCTCACTTATAAAAGATGAGCTTTTTTGTAAGTCATCACATTTCGCGGTTATGTCATTGGTAAGTCTCAAGACTTACTCTGGCTGACAGAGTTGTAGCTATTACTCAACACTGAAAGTCACAGTTGTCCCTACTTCATTCCTCTTTCATTCCTTATTCAGAGGAATAAAGAAGCTGAAACCGGGGCTTCAACAAGGTGATGCAAAGATAACTGGAACGTTGTACCTACCCACGTAGAATCCAAGCTGATTAAGGTAATCCTCGTACTCCATCCACACCAGCCTCTCCCATTAGTCTCAGGGACATATTTCTCAGTTTGCTGTCCTTGTTTCAACAACTGGAGATACCCTTATAATCATGTTAGGAAGGATTATTCAAAGTCTTCTATTTCTTTATTATCAACATAATTTATTTTTAAACTGATTGCAATCTACCTGGGGACTCAGTTAAAGAATAAAAAGTGCTGGAAGATTAGGATTTTGAAATGTATTTATATTTTTACATTAGTTTTTCCAAAAATAATTTCTCTTTATATATCATTTTGCTCTGTTAGGTTTTTCTAACAAAGCATTGATATTTAAATCAGATTCCAAGTACACAGGGGTTAAATATCTCATCTAAAATCAGCAGGCAACATTACATCTATCCCCACTAATTATTCAGCTTCTGATCTCCAACTTATGCTTTAACTTGCTAAAGCTCTTAAAGCATTAGAATCTGATTTAATACTCATTGCCTATAATAAGCCTTCACCTACTGACCAGTTCATACCTTTCACATATAACCTGTGAGAGCCACACAACAATGTTCATTTAGAAAGTGGACAGAGTCCAACAGACCACTGTTCAGATATCAAGTTCACCACAACCTCAGGAAATTACCTAACATCTGCCTGGAAGGCTGCATACATAGTGATTAAAAACCCTACACCTCTGCAGTTACTGCATTCATGTGTGATTTCAAGAGGTATTTTAAGTAATAGGAAGCTTAATGGAAATTAAAAGAAATATGCAAAAAGATATTTATTGTACTTTTAACAATCACAGGTAAAAGATCAACCATAAGCAATATGAATGTACTATAGTTTATTTCATAAACTCATGCATATAAACGATGACATATTTTAGTCATAAAACCATTCAAAATTATATCTGTAAAAACCCAGAAGTATTTTGGTATTATGCTCTTTCAAAGGAAAAATACCAACTTATATGTATTATTCTATTAGAAAAATATGCACACAGGTGAAAAAAATTAAAGTTTGTAAGGAAAATTATGTCATTTATTCAACAATTTAACTGAGGGTCTGGTCTATCATGAGTCAGGCCCTGGGTCAAGTTCTAAGGCTAAAATGGTTAAAAAAAGAAAAAAAGATAGATCTGGACTCTGTCTTTGTGGAATTTACAGTTTTGTAACTAAGTGAAAATAATTATGTGAATATGTAGACATTCTTCTTCTAAATAATAATTCTAGTATATTGGTATTTTAGTAATATAATCGAGGCTTTTTATCTGGCTAGGTATCTATTACAAAGCCTATGCTGGGGGCCAGACATTTATGACACAAATGTTAAGAAGTGACAAGAAAAAGGACAACTAGGGGCCGGCCCGGTGGCGCACTGCTACAGTGCGCCGCTTGGGAGTGCGGTGGCGCTGCCGCCGAGGGTTCGGATCCCACGTACAGACTGGGTCCCGCTCACTGGCTGAGCGAGGTGCGGGAGCAACACCGAGGGTTGCAATCCTGTTGCCGGTCCTGGTCCGGTATGGGCGCGACACTGAGGGTTGCGATCCGTTGCTGGACACGAAAAAAGGGGAAAAAAAAAAAGAAAAAGGACAACTATTGTTCCCAACGTTAGTGGCATATGATCACTAATGTTACCTTTCCCCATTCATGCTGTAAAGAGGAAGACGTTGTCCAGCAGCTTGAGGTCCCTGTGGATGGGCTCTTCCTTCTTCCTCAAGGCTCCCTAACTATGCCTAAGCCAAGTGACAGGCATGACTGGGCCACCTCTTTCATCGCAGAAGTGAGGGCAGAAAGAGTCATCTATGACACTAGGAGACGAGCCACCTCCACACTCCTCTCAGGGTAACTTACACTCCTAAAGGAGCGAGCAAATAACGTGTCCCCTTGCATATATCTGCTCAGAAAGACTGCCAAATTGACCATAATGATGAATGCATAATTTAAATTCCATATGCAAAAACCGTTTGTCTAAGGACTCTGCACTTTGCCCAGTGATTTCTCCAGAAGGAGCTCCTGTGACTGTACACAAGCTAAGCCATACAATGAATCAGAAACTCATTCAGTATACCTTCTCCTGAGAGCCTTCCTTTTGTGGGGATAATATTGCCCTTCCTTTCATGGCTATCTTTGGACTTGCTACTTAGATTTTCAAAACCAATATATTGTTTAGAAATACAGACACAACTTCTAAAACAATAGAAGGAAAAGAAAGGGGAGAGGAAGTAGTAGAATGTGACTGTAGAGAGTCACGGAGGGGATTATAAATCCCTGCTACTCAAAATCTGGTCCATGGACCAGCAACACAGACATCACCTTAAAGTCTGTTACAAAAACAGAATCTCACACTTCACCCAAGACCCACTGAATCAGAACGTGCATTTAATAAGAGCTCCAGCTGTTTCATATAAACATCAAAGTCTGAGAGTCATTGTTCTAAGTACTTGTAATATTGTATTTTTATAACTGGAAGGTGGGTACAGTTAGTATTATTCTCTAAAATGCACACACATATGTATTTTGTACACTGTTCTGATTATACGACACATCTCTAATCCAGCCTACAAATGGACCTCACACCTGTAATCTAGCAAGTGAAGATTTTAAAATGGTAGGGGGGAAAGAATACTACATGAATCTAACCTTCAAACAATAAAAACTCAGACATAGATGAAACTTTTTAGGGATCACATAGCCCAACCTCTTCATTTTATAAGAAATGAAACCATCTGATTCAGAAAGGCACTTGCTTTCCCCAGAATCTGATTGCTAAATTACTGTGGCAAGATCAGATTAGGGCTCCAGTCTCCTGATTCCCAGTAATGGTCTGCATCCTGCAAGAATACCGGTTCAGGACATCATGACTGATTTGTTTTCTTTATAAACAAATGCTCAAGTTAAAGAAATAAATCAGCACTAAGGAAAAAAAGTAAGATAATTCCTAAGACCGGTACCTGGTATATTTAATAGCAGATCCCTAATACATATTTATTTGAATGAATTACTCGCTTTGAGGCAGAGACGAACATTATTCACATCTTCTCAGAGGGATGACCTGAGTAAGAGAATGATTAAGTAATTTCCTTATGGAAATTACTTAGGGAAATTTCCTTATGGAAAAAACCACAGAGCTTCAATTTAAAAACAACTTATAATATTCTCTTTCACAGAAACCTAAAATTACCCTTAGAGTTTTATCAAAGTAAGAGAATATTTTGATGTTTAAGTGTAAGTCTGTTTGATTTCAATGAAATAAATATCTGAAGTAGGACTTTTAAAATTATTACTTAGGATACTGAAGAACAGTTACTCACCAATACTAATTTCATCATCTGTTTCAGCATCACCAATACATTCAAATTGGAAATCTTGTAGTGACTGGGAAAATTTCTGTACTGCCATAGACAGATCTGCAGTTAAAAGTTAAGAAAAAAAATCATAAGGTAAGGTGTCATGGAATACCAAAGAGTTTCCACACATAATATTACATAACACTGATTTTAGTATTATATTAACCAGAAGCTTTTAAAATATCAGCTTGACAAATTTAAGCAAAATTTAAATATTAAACAAATATTTTGGAAACTGAATCTGCTCTACTCAAAGGGGATTTGCCCCATTAAGAGAGAGTTTTAGTGCCAGATGTGCATTATCTGGAGACCAATTTATCAAAACTTTTATCACGGAATTATCACTCACTATAAACAAAGTGTATGTTAAAAAAAAGAAAGAATGCCACTGAGGTTGCTACTGGGGGGAAAAAAAGCCACTCGTTGATTAGAAAGGGTCACCAATAATATTCTATTATTCAATAATATTCAATAATATTCTATAATATTCAGACCGCGGAAAAGGTTGGAAATGTGTTTTTACCAATCAAGTACTGGTTTTGATCGAGAGGGTGAAAAATTACGCAAAAAGTTGTTTACAAATAACTTTGTGATTTATAGAAAACTCAAGCTAAACAAACTTTCCAACCCTGACTTCAGTCTGAACAAGGCCCAGAGTCTGACTAAACCCAGAAAACAAATTCTTCTTTATTTCTGGGCAGAAAAAAGAAAAGCCCAGAATAATAAGTAAATCCCTGGGAGGCAGTAGCCTGAGATGGAACCTCACAGAGCGATTAAGAATGCAGACTCTGGAGCCAGGCTGCCTGGGTTGAAATCCAGGCCTGCCACTTACTTGCTATGACCTTGAGCAAATTATTTAAATCTTCTGGACCCTTGTTTCCTCCTACATAAAAAGGGAATGACAACGGCATAACCATCTCATAGGATTGTTTTCAGGACTAAGTGAGTTAATATTTACAAAGGGTTTAGAACAGTGCTTGGCACTTAAGCACTATTAAGTTTGTTAAAGAAAAATAAAAATAAATCAACTTCACAGTGCAGCATCAGGGAAACTTTAAAGGTCCCCATCTCTTAGAGCGACTCTGATCATTTATGCTGACTCTGCCACAGACGCCTATACCATAAGAAAACGTACTTTTTTGGAATTCACTCTGCACTTCATTTAATAATATCTCCCCCACATGGGTTCAAGTTCAATACCTGGACCTTTACATTTAATTCAAGCAATATGATCTGACAAAGACTCTCTCGTTGACCACTTTTGTCAAACTCCTCCAAGCCCTCTTCTCAAATAGGCCTCCACCTCAGTCCCCATCCTTGCTGGGCCTGCAAAGCCTGGTTTTAGCAAGGATCCTGCCAAGTCAGTTTAGAGAGAATCCCCCACCCTCGATATCTGTTCAAATTCCTCATCCCCCACCTTTCATGTATAAGTCATGGGCCTTCCTTCAGCAAGAATCCCCTTACCCTTGATGTCTCCTCTTAGTCACTTTTTATCCACCAACTCTCCCCAACCTGCTTCTTGGCTATAAATCCCCACTTGTTCTTGTTGTATTTGGAGTTGGGCGTGATCTCTCTTGCTTGTTACAATAACTTTGATACCTATCATGATAGTCCTGAATAAAGTCTTCCTTACCATCTTAATAATTGTCAGAATAATTTTTTCTTTTCTTTTTTTTTTTTTTTTGTCTTTTTTCGTGACCGGCAACGGATCGCAACCCTCAGTGTCGCGCCCGTACCGGACCGGGACCGGCAACAGGATCGCAACACTCAGTGCTGCACCCGCACCTCGCTCAGCCAGTGAGCGGGAACCGGTCTGTATGTGGGATCCGAACCCCTGGAGGGAGCGCCGCCGCGCTTCCCAAGCGGCGCACTGCAGCAGTGCGCCACCGGGCCGGCCCAGAATAATTTTTTCTTTACCAGAACAATTGTGGCCACGGGCCTAGATGTGACACCAGGACTTACTGTGGTAGCCCCAACATTCATGAAACCCAAGCCCAAGTACCTGTCCAAGTTGGCACTCAAGAGTAAACAGGTCTCCAAACATGAAGGTCACATTTTGTTCCACTGTGATCCAAGGACCCACCAACACACTCACCAAGGACAATTCTGAAGATTGCAGGCCTTCAAGCTTCAGAGGCTTATATATATATATATATGTATGCATTGGAGAGATTTTTCTAATTCTGATTTTTTTTAAAAAATTGTGCTCTGGAAAGAGGATGCTACTGGCAGATTAATAACACCTCTTCCCAGAAGAAAGGTAAAACTTTGAGACCAAGTGCACATTCTACTTGAGAGTGCTTTGAATTCAAGAGAGTGGTTCTGCTTTAGCCTTTCAAGAAGAAAGATGTAGTCAGCCTCCTTAGTGAATTATTAGTTAATGAGAAAAACAAGGGCTTTGTCAGAACTAGATGTCACCAATTAGCTGTGAGGCCTTGGACAATCACGCATCCTTCTTGAGACTCATTTTTCTTATCTATGAAACAGAGAATACTTATCTCACAGGGTTGTTATGAAGACTAAATGAGGTAGGTGCCTGGTATATATTAGGCAATTCAATAAATGGCATGCATCAGTTATTATCATTCAGCCCAGCTTATAAAGGTAGGAAAGTTGACTGGCCCTTCAGACAGAAAGGCACTATGCAAAAGCATGCATTTATCTGACAGTGTACAGCTCTGGCTAAGGGTAGAGAAATCATAATACCTACATCAAATGCTATGAGAAGGCAAAGAAAGCTGACTCCTAGGAAATTTTAAGCCATGCTGTATAGGGGTGCTCTCCCTTATACTTGGGAAAAGCATTCCATCTTATGTCCCTTTATCTTTATATGTATAATACAAAGGCCTTATGTTCTACTGGGTTTGAAGCCACACATGCACTTCCTACAGCAGAGTGATATGGGCAGACCAAGCTGCTTGGGAACCCTGCAATGAATGTCATTCCTTCTCTCCCCTTCTCAACCACCACAAGAGTTCTTCTGAGTTTCCCTCAAACTAACATGAACTATTTGAAGCTCTGTCCTGGGAACTCCTGACACAACCCCCCATTTCTTCCTAGACTCTTCTTTACTTCCCATGGTCTTGCTTCTTGACTGAGAAAGGTAAGCTGCTTTGTCCTTTCACAGAGATCACAGTGAATGCATTATAATAATTCCTGTCCCAAAATAAGAACACAGTGGCACACTTACAAGCTACTCTGCCAATATAGCCAAGTGATTGAGAGCTCTAGAAGCAGATTACCTGGGTTAGAATCCTGTTTCTACTAATCATTAGTGGCATGATGGTGGATAAGTTCCATGACCTCTCTGTACCTCAGTATCCTTGTCTGTTAAGTGCAACAGACCCTACCTCTCAGGTTATCATGAGGAATAAATGAATTCATATAGATGAAGCTCTTAGAAGAGTGCCTGACAACAGTTCAGTAAGCGCTCGAAACATGTTGGCAATTTCCATGTTGAACATCTCAGAAAAGAAAGGAAAAGGTAGAATATCAGTCATGAAGGTGGCAACTATTAGACCTTAGATAACTTTGGAAAGTGCTCAAGAAAACAGCCTGCTGATGGTTTCAAATTTTCTCTCGCTGCACTGAATCACAAACAAACCATGCCAGTATTAATACTCAGTATTTCTGTAAGAGATAGGTTCTATTTCAACACGGGATGGACTCAAGAATGCATGAATGATCCTTACACAGTCCTTTTGGAAGCATAATGAGAGACAGGATTATACAAGAAAACATGGTTCTCAACTAGTTCAGATGATAATTCCAAGAATAAAAGGGGAAGTTTGAAATATGACATATTTTGGGGGCCGACCCCATGGCTTACTCGGGAGAGTGCGGCGCTGGGGGCGCTGGGAGTGCGGCAGCGCTTCTGCCACGGGTTCGGATCCTATATAGGGATGGCCGGTGCGCTCACTGGCTGAGCGCAGTGTGGACGACATCAAGCCAAGGGTTGCGATCCCCTTACCGATCACCAAAAAGGACAAAAAAAAAAGAAATATGACATATTTTCAACTTCAAATGTGTTCTAAGTTATTGATTTTCCTTCTATTTATTATCATTTTGCAAATGCCAAAGTAATGATGAGGTCAAAAACATCATCAAGGTACAGAACTTAGGATATTTTCTGACACTAATATGATCAATTTGTAAAATGAGGAGTCCAGCTCACACTTTGAATCTTGGCTCGATCTGCTACTGAGTGTGCAATTCTGAACTTTGTTTGTGCTTTCTGAAGAAAGCCAAACATCTTCTGTTGATTTAAAATCACATGAAACACACTATTCCCTAATTGCCTAACTAGAGTTTCTAAACCATGGTCAGATGCACAAAACAGAAGAACTGTTTCTAAAACTTTTTAAATAAAGTTTATTCACATTATAATAGAAAGACCTTTTTAAAAAAAAAAAAAGTTTAAGTTAAAAACTTAAACTTTTTTAAAATTAGGAATTTATTTACTAATTGAAACATATTGATTATTTGTATTTATGGGGTACAGTTTTACTTTAATACATGTATACCATGCATAATGATCAAATCAGGGTAGTTAGGAAATTCATCATCACAAAAATTTATTGTTTGTGATGAGAACAGTTGAGCTTGCCCCTTCTAGACATTTGAAAACACACAATAAATTATTGTTAATTACAGATGCCTAGCACTTGCACACCACTAGAACTTATTTTTCCTATCTAGCTGTAATTTTGTGTACATTAACACACCTCTCACAATCGTCTCCCCCTGAGCATCTAGTAACTACAATGCTACTCTAACTTCTGAAAGTGCAACTTTTTCTTTTTTTAGTTCCCACACGAGTAGCGTCACACTCAGCATAAGTAAACTCAGCATTTTTTCTTAAATACAAAAAGAAAGATCAAGTGTATAAACCATGCCAAGGAAGGATCTAGTTTAGACAGGTGTGTCTCTTTCTCCCTACTTGTACTTTTAGACTTGAAAACAAGAAAAAAGATCCCAGTAGGCGCTACCATGGTCACATTCTATGGTAAAGAGAGAGTAACAACATTCATTTACTAGTGATCAAGGTTGTGCATAGTAAAGATGCTACAAGTACCACATCACCACTTCCTTACCATTTGCCTAACCTGCAAGTTAAGCATAGAGAGTCTTTGCAGGTGTTCACATTATAACTTGGGAAGAAATTATACTGGGCTTTAATTAGTCAACAATATTTTTATATCAAAGAGTTAACCTGTAGCACCCATGATTAGGTGATGCTAATGAAATATCAAAACTTCATTAGAGGAATACAAAACACCTAGTGAATATTTAATTATAACTTTTCTTGCACACAGACTTAGGAGTTGAGGTTTACCTGTTATTTTAGAAGTGTTCATGCAATCACTTTTACAATGTTAGCTATACATATTTATATCAGAGCAAGTACAGCCAGTCAATCCACTGGCATAAGGCGACTCCATCCTGAAATCCAGTTTCTCTGAAATTCGATTTGAGGAAGACTCACAGGAGCAAGATGTACAGACATACATGTTGTGGAATTATCATGTTCACACTACCATGCAGAAAGCGGACAGTAGGAAGCAATGGGAGTACAAAGGTAAAAACAGGATACATTCTTTCTTCAAAAAGGGCACAGTCCAGTAGGGGCATGAGGCATGTAAGTAGTCACATCAGAGGGCAATCAATAAATTATTCAAAAGAAGTTAACAACAACAACAATAACAAAGACAACGTAGTACCTTATACTTTTCTAAGCATTTAATATAAATTTTCCCATTAATCCTCACAACAGCAACAAGAACTAGATAGCCACACTCGCATTTTACAGAAGAAAAATCTAAGACCCAAAAAGGTTAAGTGACTTCCCCAAAGTCACACAAGCTAGTAAACAGCAGAATCAGAATTTCAATCCAGGGAGTCGGCTCCAGAATCCCATTTCACCTCACTGACATGTGCTCTACAGGTAGACCTTGAAAAGAGGTGGCAAATAAGAAGGCACAATCAGTTCTGCATGAGTGCATGGGGGAAGACTTTTTACAGGAATTGATAAGAACAAGGACTTGAAAGATGTGACAATGTACCCACAAGGCTATAAATTAATGATATGTCCAGAGTCTTCCAAAGGGCAGCTTCTACCTATATACCCTATTGAGATTCACATCGAGCTGAGGTACTTGGTATTAACTGAATCAAACCATCTACTCTCATGTACCTGTTATTATTCTTAGTCTATCTACTTGGAACATACTCTCCTCCATGCTCCATTGTCAAAATGCTCCCTTTTCCTTCAAGATCTCTCTTTCAAGCCTCCACCGCCACCAAAAAGCCCTTCCTGACCCATCCCAAATTGGCATTATCGCTTCCCTTACTCTGCCCACTACAGGTTGTGTCTCTTTTGTAAGCTTTCTCTATTTTACTTTTTATCTTAGTTATTTATAAACTTAATTTATACACCTTATTTTAAATAGTATATTAAAGGTAGGAAACTTTACCATCTATGAATACTACCCAAGTATCCAGCAGATATGGTGTAAACAACAAGAGCTCAACCACTGAAACATTAATTTTTGCAAGGTGGGTAAAAACTCCAAGCTCCCAGATGCCTTTCACCTTCCCTTCTTTCTTTTCAAACTCCTGCAATCCCTATGTGGCTTTTTCAACCACTTGTAAAACATGGGATTATCCACTTTCCAAAATAATAATAATGATGATGATGATGATGATGTTTTACTACTTACAAGAAGCTTTAATATGCATTTAACAGTAACGATAGCAATAGTGTTGAACAGATGTTTTACTATTTCAAAGTTCTTACGTAATTCTCACACAAAGCTATGAGAACTAAAGTTCTGAAAAGTTGAGTAATAAATTGCCCAGAGCCTAAGAGCTGGAATTCAACCCAGACAGGACTTCTGCTTCCCAAACTGGATGCTCTAGGCTGCCCTAGTTAGCTCACTTGATTACAGCATGGTGCTGAAAACACCTAGGTCAAGGGTTCAGAACCCTGTGCAGGCCAGCCACCAAAACAAAAACAAACAAAAAATAGAATATGCACCACATTGGATGCTCTTACATAGCATATCATAATTAATTCCCAAAGAAGGACACACATTAAAGCTGGGGAGGGTGTGAGCCTTTAGACATTTAACTAATCCCTTACCTCCCGTATAAATTCTAAATCCAACTCCATGTGTTGGACTATCTGAGAGAGATCCAGCCATGGAATAATCTAGCAGCAAATGTATACAAAATGGTCATTATGAAACACCATGATAAAAGTCAAAGGAGGACTGGCCAGCTAGCTCAGGTGGTTAGAGCTCAGTGTTATAACACCAAGTCAAGGGTTTGGATCCCCATACCAGCCAGCTGCCAAAAAATAAAAATAAAAATAAAAATAAAAAAAGTCAAAGGAAATGCACACTCACTCATTCCTGTACCTTTTGAAGCTGTATCATGAGCATGGGAAGAAAAAGAGTGAGAAAAAGCCCAAGCCAAGGAAGCAACTTTCCATTATGCAAATGAGGCAGAAATTGCATACATCACATTCCAATTCCATTGGTGAGATTCAGTTCAATTCTTGCACTTTTTAAGGCCACAAAATAACTGAATAACATCCTAAGTTTAAGCTTCTTGAAGATAGATATAGATTCTTCATCTTTCTTTGCCCTTAGTGTCTAATAGAAAGCAGATACACAAGAAAGAGAGAGAAATGTAAACCAATTGCCAAAGTGTTCACAACATTAAGAACCCACTATAGATAGATTACAGAAAAGCTTATGCTACTGAGCACACACACAAGTATAAACGCAAGCCTTAACTTAATAAAAAACATATAGTATATTACACAGCAGAATATGTCAAGGAATCACCAAATAAGCCTTGGTTTTTAATAACTGCAGTTACGTTCTAGTGTTCTCTCAGGGAACAAGTATCAGATGGTTAGATGGAGAAAAATCAGCAGAAAAGAACACAGTTGTGGCAAAGGATAAGAGAAACATAATGAGGACTTGTCAATAAAAAGACATTTCTATGGCTCTTGAACGAAGTTTTAGAATGCAAACCTTACTATTTTCTATTTTATATAAATGGCTAGAAAGTAATGGTTGTCTGATATTAAAAACAAAATAAAAGTCTTCATAAAGAGGGTCCAGAACAAAGCTTAGTAGGCTCACTCAAAAAATGTGTTGAGCTAAAGCAAAATTGAGCAACTTACAGAAATGGAACCAAGGAAGTCTGTATTCTTGGAAGGGTTGACAAACACCATCGTGCAGTGATGGCCATGTCCATTGGAGGCCCCTGGAGACAGAACTTCCAGAGGGTAATGGGGCCCTGCTACTGTCCTTCATTCCCCTGGAAATGCAAAAAAGCACTGGCTACTCTAGGCCACTAAATTGAACATACTGTATCCTAGAATAAAGCAACATGGTTATTTCGGCCCTTTAAGTGGTAAGACAAATTAGCCTAGTTTGAGATGGCCTCATTCATTTGTACATCAGATGTGTGTGTTCAGGGAATTATTTCTGAACCCTGTTTTGTGGTGGATACATCCACCCTTTCTGGCAGGCAATATAAGTCAAAGCATCTGTTTGCCGTGATGAATGAAAGTCTTATATGATGAAGATGCTCAGATCTGGAAAGAAGTCCTTCAATTAGAATCAATCATTCTTTCATGAACTTTCATAGACTAGATGTACAGGAGAGTCAGGCAGACAGGGATGCCAATCCAGGGACCAACACTTCCTGCAATGTGTTTCAGAGCAAGCACTTAGCCTCTGTGAATCCTAGGTCCTTCAGGTACAAAGGAAAGATACTAATCCTGCACAAGACAGTCATAAAAATTACATGAAATTGGCTTAGCTCAGTGTCTGCTCCAGAACACTGAAATACTGATTCTCAACAAATGTTAACTATTAAACCACTGTTTATTATGATGGCAAATACAGAATATGAAATATTTTCATTGTAAGCATAACATATTTTAACCTGTGTATTAAATTACTATCTTTAGGAGAGCTTCAGTAAAAATAAATAGAGGTGCTGGCCTCTCATGAAGATCAATTTGTAATCCCATAAATGATATGTGTCTGGCAAGCAGTTCCAGAAGACTCTGGCCTAAAAATAACAAATAGGAACCAAAACTTAGACAAATTTTATCCACAGTTTCTATAAAGCTACAAATTCCATAAAAATTAAAAACAAAAAAACCACAAAGACTTCACAATTGCTACAAGCCAAGTTAAAAATAGAAAGTTGAAAGGATGAAATAAACCACCCATCTTCCTACCCTGGGGGGGGGGGGGGGGGGGATTTT
>NW_007731271.1:54613-115289 GCF_000696425.1 Galeopterus variegatus | reverse complement strand
AAAAAAAAAAAAAAAAAAGAAAAAAAAAAAAAAAAACCCCCCCTCCTCCCGCGGGGGGGGGGGGGGGGGCGGGAATTTGAAAAGAGGGGGTAAAGAAACAGTGGCATGCTGCAGTGTCTCTGGATTCTCCTCCTGTCCCAATGACCACGCCTCTGCTGCCTCCATTGAGATTTCCTCAGACAGTGGACTTCAGAAAGGTTTACCACCTTGTTTTGTCTCAGTACTTGTATTTATTAAGTACTATCTGTGTATCTATATTGCAGGCAACTCATAAGTGGTGATTTAAATTCAGACACTGGAACCCCAAGCAAAATTTTCCAAAAAATCTCCCTCGACTTTTTTTTCCCTTTTACTACAAAATACTAAGCAACATAGAGGAGTTTACAGTTTTCCTAAGCTTCCCAGTAACACAGTGATGGCCTGGCATGCTTTGCCTGGGCTTCCTGGTCTACCTAACTACCCATGACTTCTTCTCCAGTCCAGTTCCTCATTTCCCACTGTTTGCTTAGCAATTACAACTTACTCTGTTATCAACAGATTCAGTAATGGAAAACCTCAGTATTCTAGCCTCATTTGCAGCCCATTTTTCTCTTGATTACCCAAAATAATGACCACCCAAGATAATGACTTTGGAAGGGCATTTGGTACCACCTTATCTTTCATGTCACATATCAGCCTATTGCTAACTCTTACAACTTACTTCTTTTTTCCATCCTGCCCTTCCTCGGTATCATATGCCAAATTCATTTGTGGTTAAATCCTGATTTGACTAGTTTAGTTTTGTTTTAAAGCACAACACTAAGTTGTTACCTTCTAGGCTATCAAAGCATATCATTTTTCCTCTATGTTTATTATCCCATCCTTTCTCACAAGCTATTCTTTGCACACTCAAAATCCCAGCCAAACAAACCAACCTAAACTTAACTCTCAACATCCACAATGGCATTCTCCAGTTTGTAAACAGCCCTTGGTCTCTGCTGTGACATTCAAATGTCTTGAAATAGGTAATCACAGCTCCATGACAGTGAGCTGCATCATACCTTGTAAAGGCTAAAATATCATTAAGATATCAAGATCTGGTCTACAAGTGCAGCTGGCTGTACTTGAAGATGGTGCATGTAGTTTCTTTTGTCCTTTTAAAGCGACCGTAAGACCTGCTTCTTTCTAAATTAAGCAATTCTAAAACCACCCTATATAATCCAATCAGAGCAATATATCTGCTGATTTACAGATACCAAATAATACACCCTTTCTGGTATAAAGCGAGGGGTTCAAAAAGCTGTGGATACTTTCTGCATCTTCCTGGTGCTGCAACTTTTATTTAAAAATTGAGGAGAAGAAAGATAATTTTACATTGTCTTGCATTTTTTTAAAACATACAGATTGCAGTTCACCAGAATTCATATGAATTAACTTATATCTGATATGTCCATGGAGGCAGCCAGTTTAGGCTATCTACTGAGGGCACATTTCCTCTCCTCTGATATTAAATGTACTTCAGGAGAAATTTTTCAGAAGTATTACATTATTGTAATCTACCTCCTTTTTGAATGTCTATTGAAACACCCTACAAAGTTTTGCATTTTATTATTATACTTATTTTTGTCTTAAGTCTTTTAACTTCCCTGTGAAGGAAAGAGAACCTCTCCAGGCTTTACTGCATCCAGCACAGGACTTTGAAAATAAAATACTGTCAATAAACAGAACAGAATGCAGGAATTTAAAGAATTTAGGAAAGGTAAACTAAGTCCTTTCCAGGATTGGCAGAGAGCAATCAGAGATAAGAAGCCAGGTGACTAGACAGACTTCCCGAGCTGTAAAAGGTGCTAGGAGAGACATAGGAAAGCCAGTAACCCAGTTAAGAAACACTTAATAACCTGGACATCAAATTAAGTAGAAGAGATCCAAGGAGCCAGAGAGAATGTCTAGAAGATTCTTTCACTTAAGATCTTTTGACAAGGTGGGGGAAGAAAAGCAGTGGCTGCTGACAAAAGCAGCCGAGATATTTTACTTGGTAACCTAAATTCTCAGCACTGCATTATAAGAGATCCACTTAAAAATGATTTTGGTGTTCCAATCAAGCTTGGTGGAGTGAGCATTCAGTTTAAAAAAATTTTTTTTAAGTGTCACAAACATAAATTATTAGAAAAAAAGCTAGTGTGGGTTTCTATTTCCTCACATCATCTCATACAAATAGTGTGTGTGTGTGTGTGTGTGTGTGTGTGTGTGTGTGTGTGTGTGAGAGAGAGAGAGAGAGAGAGAGATACCATGCTATAATCAACTGAGCTAACTGGCCAGCACCTATTTTTTTTTTTTTTTTTTTAAATATGAGTGGGGATATTGGTGTCAGGCTACTAGTTAAATTCTGTTTTGCTCTGTGGACAAGTTACTTAATCTCTTCAAGTTTCAACTTATCTATCTATAAAATGAGAATAATATTTGTGTGTGTGTGTGTGTGTGTGTGTGTGTGTGTGTGAGAGAGAGAGAGAGAGAGAGAGATACCTTCCTTACCACCAGTGAAGCATTTTGGGCAGCATGTTTTCACAGCAACATTTCTTCCCTTGCCAATGATTGCTGCATTAAGAAGTGGTGTTTTTTTTTCCTTCTTTTTGACTGCAGCGTCCTCTCACATTTGGCACTCTGTGTGAGGCACTTGTCATGGTCACTCATATAGGAGGGGTAACAGAGGGAGGGTGGGCCACAGGAGTGGTGCTGTGATGCAGTGGAAAGAGAAAGAGCTTTACAGCCAGAGAATCTGGATTAGATACTCATCTCTGCTCCTTACTTGTCTCGTGGCCTTGGGCGACTCACGTGATTCTACCATCCCTTCAGTTTTATTTGTGAGCGGGAACCGGTCTGTATGTGGGATCCGAACCCTCGGCGGGAGCGCCGGGCCAGCCCTAAAATACCTATTTCATAGGATTGTTGTAATGACTAAATGAAATCATGCATGTACAGAGTTCAGCACAGCACATAGTAACAACCTGATAAACTATCATAATTATAATTACTATTACTGAATTTTTAAGGAGGTAACCAATGACTAGAAAGACATGTTAGTTCTTGGCTCTCTCTGACTAGACCTACAAAAACTCAACTCACCATTACATGGTGGCAGCAAATTTAATGCAGCTAAAGTGCTTGCCAACCAAGGAAACACTAAGGTGACAACATATACCACTACAGGGCTGGCCGGTTAGCCCAGCTCGTTAGAGCACAGCTTTAGAACACTAAGGTCAAGGGTTCATATCCCTGTACCTGCCAGACGCAAAAAAACAAAACTAAACTAAACACCATTACAGTCAATTGTCTCTGTTCCAAAAAGTAAACTGCATTTTCCTACCAGCTTTTTTAGCACCATACACCTTTAATAAGTTATACAACACATATATTGCCTCTGATAATTGAGTTTATTATTACAACTTCAAAAAAGTATCATCTAAATAGTTAATAGATATCTGCATTCCAGCATTCCTTAAGAAAAACTTTCCCACACCAATAATAAAATCTGTTTAACCAAGCAAGGAAACAAGCTAACACTCTCACACAAACTCAAAAAATTTACCAAGCACAATTTAAATGGAGTGATGAACTTAGATTGTACGTATAGCTTAAGTGGGTATGTTTCATTTGCTATGTTTATTGTGACAGCATATTTAGGGTTTCACTATTCAAAATCACTACTTTTATTGATTTTTCTTTGACAAAATGAAAGTATATAACACCATGTAGTCTCATGGCTATACATGAACAGTATGGTTATTGCAAAAGGGATTTTTTCGCATAGCAACGTGACTAATGTTCTCTTAAAGACTGGAAATCGTTTATAATGAATGCTAATTGGAAGAATACATAAACCACTGTCTTGGACAAGATGTGGAAATATGCTGGCATCATGCCTTATTTTTCCAAAAAGAAATAAGAAAGGACACTGTAAACCAGGGTAGGGCCTGGGCTGCCAGGGAAGCAAGGGCACAAAGATCATTATTCTCCACTCATACAGTGTTTTTTTGTGAGTTGTTTTCAATAAACTCGTTATCCCACATGTTTACAGACTTCATTTTCCTGCTATCCTACCCCATCGTGATGCCAAAAATTTGCTCTAAAGCAATTTTTGAGACTATTTTGGAAAAATTGCATTTTAAAACTGCAGATCTCATTATGCACCCTTAGAGCCAACCCCCCACCCATTTTTAAGGTATCACAATAGAGATGATGATTTTGGTGGGATATACTATTTTATTACTTTTTCTGTTCTAATTTAAATTCCAAGTGTTCTACTTTTAAGAGATTGACTTACTATAGCTATCCTACCATCTTAAATATGCGTGAGATTTCTCAACTCATATTTACACCCCTTATCCCACTGGAACCCTACTGAGGAAACAAGCTGTGCAGATAATTATCTCTATTTTACAGATGAGGAAATTAAGGCCCAAGGTTAAGTAACTTATCCAAGCAACAGAATTAGGACTGGAAACTCAATCTCCCATGTCTAGGTCAACTCTTTCTATACCACCCTAAATAACTTCTGGATATTCCTTTAAGACCTACAATTTTACCATACTGGACTTAGCTCAGTAGTAAATGAAAATTTCATTTTCATCGCATCACTTATAATTTTTTTCTTATCATTTTGTCACATTAAAAAACTCTTATTCTTATCCTCTTATTATATACCTACTATATAACTATGTTAACTACCAATGTATTATATATTTACATGGAATGGTTATTATAAAAATCTATAAATGGCTTTCAAGAATACACAATATGTTTAATTTTTTTATTATTATTATGGAGTGATTAATTAAACTGATCAGAAAGCATAAATATAAATCTCAATCTTTTATTCCAAAAGTACAAACTAAAACTCATTCACCTAAAATGTTGTGTTTATTTGAGCCTCTAACATGAATGCATTTCAATGATTTGTACAAAGCCAGCAACTGCCTGCTGTGACTCTGAATAGCAAAGACTTTTATTTAGCAACCAGAACTGAGGAATTCCAACTGTGTCAACTTGTGCAACTATGTCTGGTTGTAGAGCTTCCCACACTCTGGAAGTCATGTTATCTCTAATTATTTTATTGCTCCAAATAATAGAGACTTTTCATACAAATGATACACACAATTTATGCCAGGCTTTAATTGGACAGCATGTAGTCAGCCAATGATTAGGTCACCATTCAATTAAAAAAATACACACACACACACACACACACACACACACACACACACACGTGGTTTTCAGCTTTTCTTACCTGGCATTTTTGGCTTACTTCAAAATTTATCATCAGGTGCTCAACTACTAAAAATTTTAGGTGCTATACACTTTATTTACCATAGTTCATATGTCCATTCTAAGATGCTAAATTGTAAGACCTCCCTATTCAATTTTAGAGATGTTGAAATATAAAAACTGTGCAACTCAGACTCAGTGAGTCACAGTGTATCTTTATATTTTATACTTCAATTAGTCACATTGAACGATGGCATCATACAGAGCATCTGACATTGTCAATTAAAGAAAAGCATTCTCCCTAAATTCAAAGAGTGAATAACCTAATGAAACATATGGCATACACTGCACTGCCTCAGCTGCCTTTTCCTACCATTGAATGCGACAAAACCCTAACACCATGGAAAGCCTGCTTTGGAAACAGATCTCTATCATCCCGAACTGTTATGAAAGTGGGAAATAAGAAATCAGTTATCTACAGCTTAGTTTCTCATTCCTTGTACGTATATAGGGCCTGAAGCCTTCAACCCACCCAATCCCTTGGGTTTGTTTTTGGTAGAGGCTCCAATCCTAAAACAAGACAATGAGTTGAAGGTGGCTACCAGCAGCTGTTTGCTTATGCAAGCCATCTGAGAACCCTAGAAATGCTGGAACAGTGGAATTGTAGGCAAGATTTTAGCAAGGGCTCTCCAGATAATGAACAAGACAGTCAGGAACTAGACTTTCTCTTTATCTTCATAATGAAAACTCATGAGATATACAAATGAGAAATGAAATTATGCATGCTGTTACTGTTTTTCCACCTGCTCTGAGACCACATCTGTTTAAGTACAGAAAATTCTCTATAATTTCAGACTCACATTCAGTTCACATGCTCGGCGGTGTAGGGAGCCAGCCCACTGTGATTTAAGGTCAGTGACTTTTATGGTAAATGAAGGTTTGTGCCCACCAGGTCTGTAGTAGGGAGGGGGCAAGGGAAAAGCAATGTCTAAATGAGCTAATTATGTCAGTAATTTAAGCTACATCAGAATAGTGAAGACCTAGACTTTTCTCTTTATGAGAATCCCTAGAAATCACGCCTTTGAGGCACTAATGCCTGGTACAATAGTAACATTACAAAAAGTAAGTTATGCTGAATATCAGACTAACAATATAAAATCTAAATTATTAGCTCATCTCAATAAAATTGAATGGTGTATTTCTTTAATCACAACCTCCAGAACCAAGGAAGTAAAGTATTAACCAAATAGAAATCTTTGAGATTTTAGCTTGGTTTTTAGCAAGGAATGAGTAGTAAACTTAATGTGTAATCAGCATATCACAACAGTCCTACAGGGCTTGATATTCCTCCTAAATACTTTGGCCATTATCCTACAAACAAATCTTTGTGCTATGAACTTTCACAATCTATCTGTGGAGAAATAGTTTGCTTAAGAAAGAGTAAATTTTAACCCTGCATTGGTTGCAACTGCAATAAATTCTAAAACACTTAAATGCAAATTAATGAGATTCTTACTGAAAATATTACAATGATGCAAGAGACAAAAAAGTTGAAGTAGTTCAGTAATTTTATCAAAACTTTCCTACACAAGGCTCATTTAATCAAATTATTATTTGATTATACGTATTAACTTCCCTATTCAAACTGTTTCTACTTCACTCAGTCTACAAGGACCCCAGTTCCTATCATCCAGACACTGGCAAGTGAGAATCAGGGTGAATTTGGAATATCAGATGGCTGGATGATTGCTAGAGATAAGTGGAGAATGAACTTTGCAAAAACTGAAGACACTGAAGATAGTGCTTTCTCTAACCCCAAACAAGGAGAGCTGAGGAGACAGTCTGTCCGACTTGTCAAACCACTTCTTAATTTAGGATCACTTCCTCACTCCTCAAAGGCATAGAAAGATAAGTGATAGTAGTATACCAGCTAGTTAAAAAGCACTAAAAATAAGTGATAATTTACTCAAAATAAAACGTTTTTGCCCCAAGTGAGAAAAAAAACGGTATTTGAATTACCTAAACAAAGAGCCTCATATCCTCCCTTCCTTCCAGTCTTCAATTCTTAACCTAGTCAATAAAACCTTCCCCAATAACTCTCTCCAAAACCGCAGCAGCCCCTACATACGCACGCGCACACACTCTTATACCTTGCCCTGATTTATTTTTCTCAGTAGCATTTATCACATCTAGCCTATGACATATTTATTCACTAGTTTGTCACCACCCCAATTAGAATGTAAGTTCTATGAAAGAATAAAAGTTAGCCTATTTTGTTTACTGTTGAATAAACAAATCTAGATCTGTACTAAAAGGCACGCAATTTTGCGTAAAGAGATGAATGAGACCAGAAGCATCCAGTAAGATCCTCCAATAGTGGCCTTAAGATAGGATGTGTGTATCCTGTAATGCAATAACACAGGAGAAACACGGCATTTTTTTAATTTTTTATATGAAAATAAACATAGATATAGAGTAAGGTAAAACATACACTTTAAAGAAATTTTGGCTCGTGAAAGGCAGAATGGAACTATACAGTGATTAGTCTTGTAAGGAAAGAGGGGTAGGCGTTTAGAATGGGGTATGTGTTTCTTCTGTTCTCCCTATAGTAGTAATTTTACAGGAATGTCAGGAAAGCACCATACTAAAACATCACAAACAGAAACAACAGCATTCTTTCAAAAAAAAAAAAAAAAAAACACCTGAAAATAGATGTTTTCCAGTTATGCATTCCAATATTAAACAATTTTCCTTAAAGCTAACTTGAATCATGTAATCAAAGACTAAAATTAAGTTTTTCCAGTTTCTTTTCAGCAAGTATGGAATAGAAGTCAGTCAGGGAGAAAGAAGGAGATCATGAGGAGTGACCTGAACTCAAATCTCCTTTCTGAGAATCATAAAGTTAGTGCTTATTATATGAAAGAGTTTTTATTTAGCTTTTTATTTCCCCACTGAAGATGTTAAACATGTCTGATTTCTAGGTCAGTGCTCAGGGCTTCAATTCCAAATTGAGGAAGATTTCTTTATGTTCCTCCACAATCTAGTAGTGGTAAAATGGTATTTATACATATAGATTAAACCCCTACGGTTAAATGAAATCTTACCAACTTAGAAAGACATTTTTTTTAACATCCCCCCAAACTAACCAGTCTAAATTTAATTTATACCCGTTTTATCATGTGGTTATAAATAGTTCTAAAGGGAATTAACCCAAAGATTTAGAATTTAAATGTTCATCTAACTTAACAAAAATCTGTTCTCTACGGGACTTAAAAATAGGTAGACTTTGGATCCTTATTCTCACATAACTGGGCAGAAAGAAGCCAAGAGCTGTAGTCTCAGTTCTGTTGGCATTAATTTACTATGTGACCCTAAACAACTTACTAGGTGACAACTCACTAGGAGACAATTCCTCTGGGCCTAACGAGATTGATCATGGGATATCTATGGACCTTTCAAAAAGGCCATCAGCAGCAGCACGCCTGGCATGTAAAAGCACTCAGTAATTCAACCGAGAAAGCTTTATAATTAACAGGGTCTGTTGCTTCAAATTATAAAACACTTAATTCCAAGAGTACCTCAAAGCACTTCAAACACGTTACCACCACCCTGTAGAGGTAACACACCTGAAACCTTGACTATTCAAGACACTGAAAAGCAGAAACCCCAGAACCTCACACTCACTGCTCCTGCATGGTGTTCCTGCAAACTGCAGTCACTGACTGACACGTTCTAGCCATTTCGGCCCCAGGGTCACCTCCCTGTCAAAGTTGCAGAGGCAATGAAGGCAGACACTGAAGCCAGTTAGATAATGATGACCAGTTAATATTACTACACAGGGTACATGTTAGTTACACAGAAAATAAGACCTCTCTCATCCAGGAGTTAATAGCCTGGTGGGAGAATAAACAGATTATTTTCATCAATAGGATTCGTGCAATGAAAGTACTGGACCCGCAGTGATAAAGGCAGAAGGAAATGGTTTGAAGGGCGGGGAGATCAGCTGTCCCTGTCTTTTTATTTCCTGAAAAGATCACTAATATGTCCTTGAGAGTTTATTTCTTTAAAACCCCACAAAACTAAACTAGAAAGATTGTGAGTCTCAGGTTAAAGTGAACAACCTCATGGATTTCCCAAGCCCTGGGCATGCCAGAACTGCACACTGCAGTCATTAGTACAATGCACAGTAATGCTTGCTCTCAACATTAGCTAAGGACAAAATAACAATTTTCAGATTAAAATAAATACTTCTCACACTAAGTTACTTTATTTCACCAAAATTAATGTCTACCTTCCACAATGGGACCCCAGGGGAAGGAAGTCTTCCACACAGAGAATCTGCTTTATAGGCAGAATCTCAGTGGTGTCGTCTACCTAACACTTGAGTTTTAGAGCAGTCAACTAGTGTGCCAATAATTTAGATTCTTAGTAACTGATACAAGACAAGGAAGCTAGGCTTTCAAAGTTCTTCAATCTAGGCAAGGGGCTGCAGAGAGAAGGTAAGGGATGTGCCCAGGTTGGTAACATGGCAGACATGCCTTTTAACACATGTCCACAACTAAGTTTCCTCTATCACACATTCTCTGTATTCACACACACTTAACCTCCATGACTTTACAGACTGCCCTGTGGCTTTTCAGGAGGCATCACCTCTCACTAACCATAAGAATAAGATTCCCTCTTCCCTTTCTTTCATAAAATGTACTCTGCAAAGTAGCCTTATAGTCCATCAAATAAATCTGTCTGCTCCTCCCCACTCCCCAAAGCCCATGGGATTGGAATGAGGCCCCATGTCCTCACTCCAGGAATAACTGCGCTTCATACATAACCCTGTCAACATCTGTCTCCTTAGGTCAAGGGAAATGTAGTATAACCACAAATACATCCTTTACTCTCTCTCCATACACACACACACACACACACACATACACACCACACATACACTGGTGTGTGTGTGTATGTATGAGGGTACTTTAAAAAGTCCATGAAAAAATATAATTAAAAGATAACATGAATCTTTCCATTAACTGTTTGAAGACCCCTTGTATATATGTAATGTGTGCGTGCGTGCGTGCGTGTGTGTGTGTGTGTGTGTGTACATGCTTTCTTGTTTTTTTTTTAAATAATCCAGCGAGTAAAGTTCCAAAGCTTCATGAACCCTTCATCAAACTCTAACAGTGGCCAAATCTCCCCTGGAGCAGGAAAGCTGACACTGAACAACAGGAGGACGACGGAGGAGCAGCTACCAGGAGCAGCAAACTATCCTGTGCCTTTATCTTGGGTTTCCCAGCACTGGCCTCCTTCTCTTTGCAGGAACCATTCCATACCAAACTGGCTTCTGGGCATTTTTCCTCTCCACTTCCATTCTCTTCCCCCTAGAACATACAGCTCTTGGGTAATGCTTGCGGATTAAACAGTATCACCTTGACAAAGAATAGTGCTCTCGTGTCAGACAGCCAGGTTTCAATCCTAGCTCCATGACTGACTAACTTTTGTTACCTTGGATGAATTACTTAACCTCTTCTTCAAAATCTCAATTTTCTATACATAAAAAAAGAATGCTACATACAGCTTACTTCACATTGGTGTTGGGAAGATTACAGAGATAAATGTAGTGTCTTAGTGTTTACTTAGCAAATATGTTTTTCTCCCCTTCTACACCAAAGGAAACAATCTAGTGCATCACATAAGAATGGGGGGTGGGGGGGTGGGTAATGAGCAGCATAACCAGGTCTTTTTAAAAACTTTTATATTCATGATGAAAGTCATGGAACAAGAGAATCTGAAGCGTGTTCTAGCATTTCAGATTTCATTGTCAACAGGAAGTGTTCCTGAAATCATACAAAAAGGACGAACACACACATATAAGCTTCAGTTGAGTGCAAAATTAAAAAAACAAAAAAACCCCACACTACGTTTAGCTTGCAGGTTGACGCCAAGTAACTGAATTTCATTTAAGAAATAATATTTCAACACACAACACATAACACACAAAAGCTCTGCACAGATATTCGCTGCTGTAGGTAAAAGCCTTCAGCAGGAGTGTTTTAAAGAGCGGCAGCTGGACTGTGGGTCAGATGGCACTGAGCAGTTGTGTGGGTTGGGGGTGGGGTATGTCAGGAATGAATGCGGTTATCAAGGCATTTCTAAGTAGGGAACCCTTGGAACAACATTAGAGTGAGGGTCATGGGAAAAGAAGTTCTGCTCACCCTACTTCCTGGCAGCATTTTTCAGTACACAAGCAACTCATGTTTACAAAACGGGACAAGAATAGAGGGGCTTATTAAATGAAAGGGGGGGGGGGAGTTAAAGTATATATGCACACAGATTATACATTACTTACATTATGTTTTAAAATGTTTTCTTTAAAAACTCTACAAATAATTTAAGACAGCACACTTCACTGTACAAAATATTTAATTCTTACTGATAAAGTAAATTGAATTAGCATATTTTTATCAAAGTGAATCACACAAAGGAAACTCAATTAGGGAAAAAAAACAGTCATGATATATCTACTTTATCCTTTCCAGAACAAAATGCAATCTGAAGCTATTTTTGAGAGTCGTAAAGAAAAATGTTTCTCAGGATTTCAAAAATCTTTAAATCAAGAGTTCTTTCTTTTTTGTATTTGACATTTACAAAAAAAAAGTTCTTCATGCTGAAATAAGATTATTGAAGAAGCAGATGAATGGATCCTGAACTTGATGAAAAATACAAGAGCATTTTAATTACCAAAAGTTAATAGTTACTCTTTGGATAGCTTTGGCAAAACTCAGACTAAAGACAACCCATTAACAAATCTCAAATTAAACCATTAATAAATTTACCTCATTTTTTAAAAAAAGGGCTCTAAAATAATTCAACTGAAAAAGAAGGGAAAAAAAGCCACTGCCAAGTCTACATATTTCTATTGTGTGTTTCCTTGTCTTAATCCTGGAATTCTGGAAAATTATAATCACTTTTTGTAAAGATCTCACACTAGGTCTGGGCTTAACAAACAGCTTTTTTCTTAAGTTTTCACTGAAGCACATGCTTTCTTTATAGCTATGGATTTACCAGTGGGAGTGGCCTCCTGATTGCCTCTGTGTGCTTGATGTTATTAAATTAAACAGTCAGACAAAATACCAAAATACAGAGCACTGACCTTGGCATGGAATACAACAGGCATAGTTTTTTTCCTCTACTTCTTAAAGGAAATAAGATATTCAGACTGGAAATGTAATAATAAACAGATTTCCACAGTTCATTTTATTTGTAAGAAAACATTTCTACTCTTTAACTATCTTTAGTAGTTAGTAGTAATAGTTCTCTAACAAACACACTCTTTCAGTTTATTTAGGGGAATAAATTGTTCACAAGCTTTACACGTATTATTCTCACTGATAAAAATCACGATAACTTCTCCTTATATAAACATAGGTAAGAGAACAATAAGCCATGCTCTAATTGAACTGCACAATGAGAAAAAATATACATCTGTTAGAATTACTGAGCTACATCTTTTTTAAGTCTTTAAACTGATGTCAGATCTTTTGCATGATACCCTTTTAAACCTAAAACAAAGACGGCACTTAATTATTAAACTCAGACTTCAGCGTTTACCTCACTAACCATAGTACTGTGAGCTTCCAAGCAGACTGCAGCTCTGAAATATCAGCACCTAACCTCTTCTGGTTATTTCAATCAATTCCAGCTCTTTCCACATTTGAATGCCCCAATCTACATTAAAGAAATGCCTCTTTCCCACCTACCCCCTCCACATTATTAATATTAAAGATTAAGAGAGAGAACATATGTAAATAATTATTTCTGAAATGTTACAAGAATCATAACCAAATCAATATTTAATGGCTGTAAATTAAAGGCTTCCACAAATATCTCTACAACTAATACTTTCTCTAATCACTTAAAAAAAATCATTTCATACACTGAATGTTCTCCCAGCTCTCCCACTCCCCATCTAAATATCCAAAAATATTTTGGGTATAAAAATAAATTCTTCTTTGATATCTAGCAACTGCCTACTATGTGCAAAACATTATAAGGGATTCTAATATGACTCCTTTCTCATCTTATAGAGAGTTTGCAATCTGATGAGAAAGAAATGGCCATGTGCCTACTTTCTGAGGAAGAGGAGGGAGAAGGGGCCTGCCTGATTATGGGCAATAAGCGAGTGACTGAAACACTAGCATGAGGAATCCAGAAACCAGCGTCCACTATGGTGCTAGCTGTGGGCCCCTTTTAAGTCCTCTCCCAGCACCTTGGTTCATGTAAATCTGTTACCATTTAGTGCCAGTAAGAAGTTTCAGTAAAGATCAATTTTTCTACGGTCAGTTTTATAGAGAGTAGAGTTCATTCATTCAACAAATAACTAAGCATCTACTCAGAGCCAATCACTGGGCTTGGAATAGAACTTGGTGGTAACAGTAAATGGTGATGAGCTGGCTGGTTAGCTTAGTTGGTTAGAGCATGGTGTTATAACACCAAGGTCAAGGGTTCAGATCCCCATACTAGCTAGCTGCAAAAAATATATAAAAAATAAGAGTAAATGGTGAGCAAGGCCAAGATAGGTCAAGATGGGCCAAGATGCCTGAGGCTCACAGAACAGGCCATCTACAATAACTGTCAGTGCTGAATGGCAGGACACCAATATGATCACCAATAGAAACACAAGTGGAAACATGTAAAAGTTTTAAAGGACAAGATAAGCTTAGAATTAAAATGATGCATGAACCTAATATAGAAAGAGTAATAACGACAGCAATAATAATGACAACCCTTGGTCAGACTCCGTGCCAATACTATCTCATTCTGTCTCATCAACTTGACAAAACCCTCCACTAGAAGAATCTTCATTTCGTAGCTGTAGAAACTAATCCTGAGAGAGGTTAAGGGACTTGCCTTATTGGTATGCATGGAGGGCAAGAGAAAACATTTTCATTAATAATTAATCTATTACTTGTAACAAAATTAATAATTCTTCAAAAAGCTAGTCCACATTCATATCTTCCCAATTACTTCTTTTTGTTGCTTTCCAGTTGTTTACAAATAAGCATCCTAGCAACGTCTACTTCCTATCTTCACTTGTGTCTCTTAAATCTCCTTTTATGTCCCTTTTAATGCAGCATAGTTCCCTATTCCTTTTTTTTCTTCTTTTCCCAAGCCACTGACTCATTGACTAAACTGGTTCCACTGTCCTATAAGATGCTCTCAGTTCTGGATTTGGCTTAGTGCTTCCTCAAAGTGTTGTTGAACTTGTTCCTCCATCCCTGGTGTTTTCTGAAGACAGGAAGTTACATGTAAAGGCTCATGAAAGGTAGGAAGAAAACCAGAATAATGTGTTTTCCTGTCCATTCTTCTCTTTTTTGACAGAAGACATTGTTTATGTAGGCCAAATGGACATAACACTTTTAAATGAAAAAAAGGCAAACTGTTTAGCTTATTACAATAATAAAACATCAAGATCCTTTTGGAGAAATTAATCTGGACCTTCCAGGTCTCGGTGTTTGAAATCATTCTATTTCCTACAAAGGGTGCTATTTTCTGGAAGTCAGTTTAAAGAGAGAGAGAAAAGATGATATTCGGAAAGGATGAAAACACACAGAGGCAGCTTCCAGGGCTGTGACACTGTCTCTACAATCTCATTCCCAATAATCACGTTTGATAGGATGATAGTGGCAGCCCCATGATGTGTCTGCCAGGCATTTTCTGTGCCCAGGGCCCCATGATTTCTCAACCCAGGTTTGTTCCAGGAAGGCAGCTCAGGGGGATTTCCACCAGCTGCTCCCTTTCACCACAGCCATCCTCAAGTGACAACTGGGAAGCCCCCGGCATGGATCCACAAAAAGGAAATTCTGAGGCCACTGTGGACAATAGAGATGTAGAAGAATGAAAAAAAGCTCAAAAAGCTGCACAAAATGGTGAAAATCCTCTGTCCCTATTCCTTGTGTAAGCCCACTGAGGCTACAGGCTTCAAACAAACAAACAAAAAAACACCTTGGGCTGATAACATTATGTCATCTCCCACTGCCCTACTCTAGGCAGCTCCCAGCAGAAACAGTTGAGCCATGATTTTTAGAAAAACATGTCACAGCTCTGAAAATAGTTCTTTCCTTTCTCTTGCTTTCTTTTACTCTCTTGATGTCTGAACACTGTACATATCACCTTCACATGTTACCTATGTAAGCAAAGACAGCCACTCAAATAGTATAACACTTAAATAGTGCAAGTAAAATATTGTCATATCACTGACCTCTACCCAGTTCTTTCATATTCTAACTTTTAAAAGTCACTGTAAGACTAGAAATCATGCAAACTACTCCCCAAATAAGCAATGAAAGAGAAAATGACGTAAAGTGACTTTGCTATTAGAGTCACTCTTGGCATTTCCTCTTCCAGAGTTAAGCAAGCCTCTTGAAAAAGAGGCCAGGAACAAAAAGGGGGATTCCACTCAGTAAGAGAAACTAAAGTAGGAGAAAGGGCAGGAATTTATTTGACCTGGCATTGGCTTAGTATTAAACTCCAAATACATAAATTGAAAGTAATCATAAAAAATACAAGAAAAAATTGGAGAAAATCAGAGCGAGGTGGCAAATGAGAAATTGCTTTGTCAAGTCTAATTCTTCACTACACAGTGAGGATATGGATCCTGAAGGGATCAGGTGGAAAGTTTCACATCCAGTCAGTAATTGAGCTGAGCAGACCTGGACTCCTCCAAACCCCAAACACAGGGCCTTTTCTTTTATTTTTCTTTAATCTATTTCACCCTGTCCTTAATGTACATTTCAACTTTGCTTCTGTATCTGTCATCAGTGTGACCTCTTTATATTGATAAACTCACTACATTAAATGAAAAGTGTTCCATCTTTGGTGTCATGGCACACTGGTATGTCCTACTCCTAGAAACTTGAAAAGATTAGATATCTAAACTTCAGTCTGTTCTGCTACAATGTCTGTTTTTGTAATGCGAGTTAAGTAGTTCATGATTAGTACAGAGTATAACAAGAAAGTCACATTGGTTCAAGTGTCACTTTTTCTCCCAACATGTTGACATTTTGAAGCCATCAGGGACAAACCTTTTCCCAATTAAATTACTGTCTTGGCTACAGATGAAGACTTTAAGAACAAGGCTGAAAATTCAGCAGAAGAGCTTTCTCTTAGCCTAAGAAGTGGCTGATTTAGTGGATTCAATATCACTACACTTTCCACAACATGAAGCTTTTTAGTGAAGCTGTATGTGCAGATTCTGGGTGTTAATATATTAATAATAAAATAAGAAGTCAACACCATGGAGCAGATCTTTCTGAAAGAAGAAAAAGCCCCAGAATTTAAGGCTATGAGGAATCAACTGGTGCCAGGTATAAACTCCAGTGAAGGTTTAACTCTACTGGTATTTTTGATTAGAGCTGTTTATTTTTATGTTCTACTTAAAGTTGTAGAAATGTTTAATTATCTGCCCCTCACCCTACTTATTCTCAGTAAAGCCTGCTATCTTTTGTGCATACAACACCTGAAGAAGGTAAGCTTTTTTGGGACTATGTTATGGCAGAAAACACCTGTGAGAAAAATAACAAGTGAAATTAGAGGATACCCATGTCTCACAGATCCGTCAAATTATGCAGTCACCAGACTACCCTGTTGTACTGCACATCTGCTTGAGTAGAAGTATTTACAGTCCTGACCATTCTCTCCTGTGTACTCTAGGTGCTTCTCAAACAGTAATGGACATTTGAATCACCTGGGGGAACTTGGTAAATGCAGATTGTAATTCTGTAGGCCTGCAGCAGATCCTGATGAGCTCCATACAGTAAATGAAAGCTACTAGGTGAGGCCAATGCCACTGGTCTGTGCACCACACTTTGAGTAGTAAGACCCTAGGAAACACTCTACCTTCAATGGGCACAAGACTGTCATAATGCTGTATGGTTTACATTTTTTTTTAAAGAAGGTTGGGCCAACTACTTTCTGAACATTTCTTCCAGTACAAACCACCAGGAGAGAGGACAAGAGAAGCTGCAAGAACGGGCAAGTGTGTGTGCACAATTAAAGCAAATGTACATTTTACCCATTGATTCAACTGTGTCGGTATATCCAAAAAGATTTTGTTGAATCAATCATTTACACTATGAGTAATCTATTTTATCTACTATGAACAAGTTACATCTTATTTTAGAAATACCTTTCTGAAATTCCATCTTCAGTATTAACAAAAAATTCTATTTTTTTTTTTTTTTTTGTCCTTTTTGAGACTGGCTGCACCGCGCTCAGCCAGTGAGTGCACCGGCCATCCCTATATAGGATCCGAACCTGCGGCAGGAGCGCTCCTGCACTCCCAGCGCCGCACTCTCCCGAGTGCACCACGGGCTCAGCCCATTAACAAAAAATTCTGTAGGGATAGTCCAATTGTGGTCAAAACTCTTGGAAAATTGAATAAGTTGTAATATTTACTATTGTGTTTTTGTTTATCTATTTTTTTGAGGGTGTCCATAGCAAACTGACTTATGTTTTTTTAATTTATTATTATTTTTTTACATTCTAAGATGTTGCAGAGCAGTTGGCCGGGAGGGGGAGAGGAAAATGGAAAAGGAAATAGGGTGGGAGGGGTAGGAAAGGGGGGGGCTCAGTCGAAGCCTGTGGCACCCCCCTCACTGCAGCAGGGGAGACCAGGAGAGGGTTCCAGTGGCAGCTGGGTGGTCGTTGCTGGTGGTCAGGGGAGGGGGGGAATGCCTGCGGCCCTCAGAGCCCCACTGCCCCAGCTTGGGAGCCCAGGGAACTTCTGGCAGAGGCCTGGTGGTCATTGCTGGGCTGGGTATGGTCACTGGTGGGGCAGGGCTAAGGCTGAAGGCCCTCCCCCCCTCCCTGACTTGGAAGCCCAGGGGGCTTCTGGTCCTTCTTGGTTTTATAGGTGTTCTTTGGTGGTGTTAGACCGTTACTAGTTAATATCAGACTTTATCTCTGATCTGTGTGTATTTTCTTTCTTTCAGTTCTCTGTTGGATTATTCACCATTTCCACCACTTAAACTCTGCACTGGAACTAATTTGTTGTCCTTTGCTTACTTCTAAAATGGAGGAACTTCCTGTGGGGACCAGCACTTGAGTCCTATGGTTGAGCTAAATTGCTTCATTGCTGCTGATTCCTTGGGGAAGGCTTTTTATGCTGCTCAGGTTTTAACTGTTGACTTTGTAAGCACTTCCAGGTCTTGTGTGGAAACTCTAGTCTGAGCCTGAGTCTTTTCAGCAAACTGCACCGCCTGCAGATCTAGATTCCTGACTAATCTCCACTGGGTGGTCCTGCACTGATTAGAAGGCAGATCAGCTGTCCATGCTGTGCCCCAGTGTTCCCCTGGTGGGCCCGTCTCCCCCACCACCTGCACTCCAAAAGTTGTAGAGGATTCATAAAGCAAATGTACTTCACAGGGCCTGGTTTTCCAAAGCCTTGCAGTTCCAAATATTGACCTTGCAAAGGACAGGAAATTTTCCCCAGGCTATTGAATCTCTGTTGCAAGATAAGAATTGTAACACAGCAAAGTTGCTGGCTGGAAGACAGACAAGTTACTAATTGATATGTAAAGTTACTAAAAAGCTGCTAGAGAGAAAAGGAATGTTTGCTAAATCAAGCCTTTGTTAGTGGATCACTTAATTGCCTAACAGAATGTTATCTGACTTGTTTTTACTTAGTGTTACCAGCTTCTATTGTAAAACTTGTTAAACTGTACTTAGCAAAACCCCACCTATGTTTCTTCCTGTAACTTCTTGGTCTGGAGAATAAATGCAGGAAGAGAACTCCAATTCGTGGTTAATTTCCCAAATGAAAGGATGCCTCATGCTTGAGGGTCCTGGGATATTAACCCCTTTTTCTGGGGCTTCTCACTGCTCAAAAGAGATGGGCTTTGAGTAATCTTTGGCAGCTCCCTCACCCAGGGGAAAAGGGGTGACAAATCCGTGAGAGGCAAAGTAACACCAAACACTTCCCATGGGGAGGGCCATGCACCAGTCCCTTGTGATGACTCACTGGCCTCTGAGTGGCTCCTTTTTTCAGTTGACTATGGTCCCTTGCTCCTGTGGGGGTCCACAGGAACCCTGTCAGTGGTCTTGCTGGCCTGGGGGCCACCAAGGTCCTCTTCTCCCCCACCATCTCCAAGCAACTTCACACAAAAGACACAGCAGTGGCTTTTGCCAGCTCCTGCTTCATGAGCTCACCAGGACCAGCCTTGAAATGCCCGGTGCTCGAAATGGTCAGAGTGATCATTTCTCTCATCGTGGCTTCTCCTGCCTTCATGAACTCCATAGGTCTCTCCTTCTCTTCCCCTGAGCTCTAGCGGCCCCAGCTTGGCTGTCGTTGCCTTTTAATAGTTGTAAATTGGTTGATTTGTGGGAGAGAGTGATGCTGAGGACTGTCTATTCCACCATCTTGACTGGAATTCTATTGTGTTTTTAAAAACAGACCTTACTTGAGGACTAATGCTGGACTCAAGATAACCTGAGGTGCCTCTCCTTTCTGTGAGTTTACTATTCATGAAATTGGCTTCAGTCATGTTTTTAAATATTTATAGTTGCATTGTCCTCTTGTAACTTCTTCTCACACATTATCCTATTTAATAAAAACTTTACTGCATAATCCAGCTAATATCTGAAGAACGGTCCTTACATTTGTGTGATAATCTCATGGATTTTGGTATGTCTTAAAAATAAATGCTGCCTTGATCGAGAGAGAGAAATTATATCCACATCTTTTAAGATATTCAAATGTATATAAGGCCTGCTATTTTAAGACCAGAAAATGCAGCTCTATGTTTTCCCATTTTACCTTACTCCTAATCTCAACAGAGGAGGCTAAAAATCAGATAGCTAAATAAAGCACTCCAGATAGGATTAAATCTTATAGTCTAATGATGAGGTTCATTTAAAGAAAGAACAAATCTAAATCCTTTGCTTTTGCAGGAAGTTTCATTACTACAAGAAATTTTCTACAAGCCATTTTGTGTATTTATTTTGTGTAAACACAGTACACTTTAAGTATACAAAGAGAGCTTGGTCTCTTAAGGAATTCAGTTCTTAATCTTCATTTATGGGATCCCACTTAGCAATCTATTCACAACCCAAATATGCACTTAAAATTAAAGCCTGCAAGTCTTTCTCCTTTCTTAACCCTACATTGCTGTAGACACTCAAACTTTGTCAAGTGAATAATTTTTAAGCTAATATTTATTGAGCACTTACTATGTGCTAAGTATTTTGCCAAGGGTTTTATAAGTAATCTTACATAATCCTCATGACAATCCTATGAGTTAAATACTTTTATCTCCATGTCATAGATAAGGAAACTGAAGCTTGGATATGTTAACTTGGATATATTAAGTAACTTGGATATCTTAAGTAACTAAGGCTTGGACGTATTAAATCACCCAGCTAGTTGGAGTCTACTCCTAGATTTAAATCCAGCAATTGAACTACAAAATCAAAGCTCTTAATCACTACTTTTATATTTGGTTTGCATAAAGTGAAAGTATATGCCAAATCCCAAGCTTTACATGTCCAAGTGTTACACTGGATTTGTGATGATTTACTTTCAAGTACTTCATTAAGAGTAATATGAAGTGTGAGAACAACTTAATCCAAATCAATATTTTGGGGTTGGCTAATTAACATAATATGTGTCCTAACTCAATCAACATCTTCATGTTAGATAATTACTATATGAAGTATCTCTCAAGATTTTAGGGCTGGCTAAGTAGCATAGACAGGATTAGAGATAATTTTTCCACTGGTAAAATTGCTGCTTAAGGTAAGTGTTCGACTGGAAGAAGAGTAATAGCTCCTAGACCCTAAATGAATGAGGAATAAGACACTATGCTAGGAACACAGCTTAGCACTTTGAGAGCCTTTATCCTGTGTACACTTCATAAGAGCTGCCCAAGCTGACCACAGGACCTATCAGTCTTGCTCAATAACATCCTAGGGTCTGCTTTAGAGTAAGGGTCTCACCCAAGATGTCATTTGATATACCTAAAGACCTAGAGAAATAATTCTCCCAACCTAAAGAAGCATGGGTATTTGTGCCTACTTGCAATTAAAGGCCCCTATTTATGGTTAATTTTGGTTCTGAGGCAATATACCTCCTGGTATGAGTTTGCAGGGGTAGAAACATATAGACTCCATCCACCTGCTTCTAACCACCAAAAGCTATTTAAGCATCATTCATTCAATGCTTATTGAGCACTGTCCTAGCTACTGGGGATTCAGCAGTGACCCAAAGAGGTAAAACTCCTGCCCTCATGGAACTTACATTCTCTTTGAGAGAGAGCATTAAATAAAATGTATAGTGTGTTAGATATTGATGTGCTTAAAAAAAAATAGGAAAAAGGACAAAGAAGCTATTCAACTTTAAGAAAGTGAGGGAAGGCCTCTCTGAGAAGGCGAATCTTGAACAAAGATCTGATGGAAAGACAGTATTCACTAAATAGAACCAGGCACTCACAGACCTGCTAATTGTGTTGGGCAGATGGCTACACTAAGATTCTCTTGTTACCAGCTGTGTATTTAGGGACTCAACAACAGACTGCCCAATGCATTCAGCAAAATAGAAACCCCCTACCCAACCCTGTTGCCAGGCCCCCAGAGTGGCCCATAAAAGCCAGTCTCACCAAGTTAAAAAATCCATTTCTCAGAAACATCCCCTTCCATTGACAGTAGCTGGACAACCAGCGAAGTAACTACACAGTTATTTAAAATCGCTAGAATAGAGTTCCAGTCAAGATGGAGGAGCAGTCAGTTCCTGGCATCACTCTCTCCCACAGAGCAACCAATCTGCAGCTATTGAGGAGCAACAATGGAGGACCCAAGATCTGTGCTGGAGCAGACAGGAGCCACATGCCACGGGATCCCAGTTCAGGTTGCTCCCTATTGCACAGAGAGACTTTAGAGCTTCCGGACCCACGTACCCCGAGCCTACTGGACCAGAGAAGGCAGGCAGGGTGGGACTTCCAGCCCAGGCCAGTCCCTGCCACCAGGTGAGAATTAAGAGGATCCCAGGCCCCACACTCCAAGCCAGCCATACCAGAGAAGACAGGTGGGGCTGGACCTCCAGCCCAGGCTGATCCCCACTGCAGGGAGAGACTTAACAGCCTCAGGGCTCCCACACCCCAAGCCAGCCAAACCCGAGAAGGCAGGTGGGGTGGGACTTCTGGCCCACACTGGTTCCCACGGCCAGGAGTGACTTAAGAGGCTAGGAGCCCCCACACCCTGAGCCAGCCCAGTCAGAAAAGGCAGGCAGGGCAGGACTGCCAGCCCAGGCTGGTCCCCACCACCGGGAGAGTCCTAAGAGGCTCAGGGACCCCACACCCCGAGCCAGCTCTGCCAGAGAAGCCAGGCAGGGTGGGACTTCCAGCCCAGGCTAGTTCCTGCTGCCCAGAAGCAGCAGTCCCTTCAGGATCCAAGCCAGACATCAGGGTGAAACGATTAGACTGAGATACCCCTGGCCACAATGACAAAACACCAAAGGAAAGATACCAGAAATATGAAAAATCAAAAAAGTACATTGCCACCAAAGGAAAATAACAACTCTCAAGTTCTAGATCCTATAGAACAGAAAGTCTTTGAAATAATAGACGAGGGAATTTAGAGTAACTATTTTAAGGAAACTAAATGAGATACAAGAAAACTCAGAAAACAAAATGAAATGAGAAAAAATGTACAGGACCTGAAAGAAGATATATACAAAGAAATCCTCTCCAAGACAGGTGATAATCAAACTGACAAAACTCAAAGACAAAGAGAGAATCTTAAAGGCTGCAAAAGAGAAGCAGCAAGTCACCTACAAGGGAGCCCCAATCAGAATAACATCAGACTTTTCATCAGAAACCCTAAAAGCCAGAAAAGAATGGAATGATATATTCAAAACACTAAAAGACAAAAATTGCCCACCAAGAATACTTTACCCAGCAAGGCTATCCTTCTGAACTGAAGGACAAATAGTATATTTCTAAGACAAACAAAAACTGTGGGAGTTCACTATCACATGTCAAGCCCTACAAGAAATTCTCAAGGAAGTACTGGGTTTGATTTCACAAAAACAACCATCACTGCCATGAATATGCAAGAAAGAACAATACCAATCAACAAAACAAAAATGCTAACAAAAGAGAAAAAAATAGTTTATCACCCCAAGAAACCAACACATACAGAAGACAGACAGAAAATTAGAAAAAAGGAACAAAAGGTACTTAAGACATCTAAACAAAAATCAGGAAAATGTTAGGAGTAAATCAACACCTTTCAATAGTAACTCTAAAAGTAAAGGGATTAAATTCCCCATTCAAAAGACACAGACTGACTGACTGGATTAAAATGATGGACCCAACAATATGCTGTCTTCAAGAGACTCGTTTGACCTGTAAAGACACAGACTTAGATTAAGACATAGATTTAGACATACACTAAGAGTGAAAGGAGGGAAAAAGATATATCATGAAAACAGAAATGAAAAACGAGCTGGAATAGCTATTCTTATATCAGATAAAATAGACTTTAAAGCAAAAACCATAAAAAGAGATAAAGAAGGCCACTATATAATGATAAATGGATCTATCCATCAAGAAGACATAACAATCATAAATATATATGCACCTAACTTTGGAGTAGCCAGATTTACAAAGCAAACACTATTAGATCTAATGAAAGAGATAGACACTAAACACCATAATAGCAGGGGACCTGAACACCCCACTCTCATCACTGGACAATTCATCTAAGCAAAAAATCAGCAGAGAAACACAACATATAAACAATACTTTAGACCAAATGGATGTGGCAGATATCTATAGAACATTCCATCCACAGCCTCAGAATATTCATTCTTCTAATCAGCACATGGAACATTCTCCAGAACAGACCACATGTCAGATCACAAAGCAAGTCTCGACAAATAACCAAATAACAAAAATTAGAAATGAAAAAGTTGATCATAAAACTGACACCTCAGAAATACAAGGAATCATTAGAGACTACTATAAACAACTATATGTCAACAAATGTGAAAATCTGCAAGAAATGGATAAATTTCTGGATGCATACAAACTACCAAAACTGATCCAAGAAGATATAGAAAATCTGAACAGACCAATAAAAATAAACTCTCCCAAACTCATTCTGCAAGGCAAATATCACCCTGATACCGAAACCAGACAAAGGTGCATCAAAACCAGAAAACTACAGGCCAATATCACTGATGAATATAGATGCAAAAATCCTCAATAAAATATTAGCTAACAGAATACAGCAACACATACAGAAAATTATACACCATGATCAAGTGTGATTTATTCCATGGATGCAAGGTTGGTTCAACATATGCAAATCAATAAATGTGATACACCACATTAATAAAAGCAAAGACAAAAACCACATGATCATCTCTATTGGTGCTGAAAAAGCATTTGACAAAATTCATCCTTTCATGATAAAGACTCTCTACAAGTTAGGCACAGACAGAAAGTATCTCAACATTTAAAGCCATATATGATAAGTCCACTGCCAATATCATCCTGAACGGGGAATAGCTGAAAGCTTTTCCCTTAAAAACAGGAACTAGACAAGGATTCCCACTCTCACTACTCCCATTCAACATAGTGTTGGAAGTACTAGCCAGAGCAATCAGAGAAGAGAAGGAAATAAAGGGCATCCGGATTGGGAAAGATGAAGTCAAACTGTCCCTATTTGCAGATGACATGATCCTATATATCGCACAGCCTAAAGCCTCTACAAAAAAAACTCTTGGAGTTTATAAATGATTTCAGCGAAGTTGCAGGATACAAAATCAAAACACAAAAATCAGAAGCATTTCTATTCTCCAACAGTGAACATGCAGAAAGAGAAATCAAGAAAGCTTGACCATTTACAACAGCCACCAAAAAATTAAATACTTAGGAATAGACTTAACCAAGGATTTGAAAAATCTCTAGAATGAGAACTACAAACCACTGCTGAGAGAAATTAAAGAGGACACAAGAAGATGGAAAGATATCCCATGCTCTTGGATTGGAAGAATCAACATTGTGAAAATGTACATACTATACAGAGTGATATACGAATTCAATGCAATCCCCATCAAAATTCCAATCACATTCTTCTCAGAAATGGAAAGAACTACCCAGATATTTATATGGAATAACAATAGACCACGCATAGCCAAAGCAATTCTGAGCAAAAAAAAATAAAGCTGGAGGCATAACACTACCTGACTTTAAACTATACTACAGAGCTATAATAACCAAAACAGCATGATACTGGCATAAAAACGGACACACGGATCAATGGAATAGAGAATCCAGAAATCAACCCATACACTTACAGCCATCTGATCTTTGACAAAGGCACCAAGTCTATACACTGGGGAAGAGATTGCCTCTTTAGCATTTGGTGCTGGGATAGCTGGATATCCATATGCAGGAGATTAAAAGTAGACCCATACCTCTCATCATATACGAAAATCAATTCAAAATGGGTTAAAGGATTAAATATACACCCTGACACAATAAAACTTCTTAAAGAAAACATAGGAAAAACACTCCGGAAAGTAGGACTGGGCACAGACTTTATGAATACGACCCCAAAAGCACAGGCAACCAAAGGAAAAATAAACAAATGGGATTATATAAAACTGAAAAGCTTCTGCACAGCAAAAGAAATAATTAACAAGTTAAAAGACAACCAACAAAGTGGGAGAAATATTTGCATAATATACAGCTGACAAAGGATTAATATCCAGAATACATAAGGAACTCAGACAACTTTACAGCCAAAAAACAAATCACCCAATTAAAAAAAATGGGCAAAGGAGCTGAAAAGGCATTTCTCAAAGGAAGATATACGAATGGCCAACAGACACATGAAAAAATGCTCAACATCACTCAGCATCCAGGAAATGCAAATCAAGACCACTTTGAGATACCATCTCACTCCAGTTAGGATGGCTAACATCCAAAAGACTGAGAATGATAAGTGCTGGTGAGGTTGTGGAGAAAAAGGAACTCTCATTCACTGTTGGTGGGGCTGCAAAATGGTGCAGTCTTTATGGAAAATGATATGGAGGTTCCTCAAACAATTACAGATAGGTCTACCACATGACCCAGTGATTCCACTGCTAGGAATATACCCAGAGGAATGGAAATCATCATTCCGAAGGGATATCTCTACTCCTCTATTTACAATAGCCAAGAGCTGGAGCCAGCCCAAATGTCCATCATCTGACGAGTGGATAAGGACACTGAGATATATCTACACAATGGAATTCTACTCTGATATAAAAAAGAATGAAATACTACCATTCACAACAACATGGATGGAGTTAGAGAAAATTATATTAAGTGAAACAAGTCAGGCACAGAAAGAGAAATATCACATGTTCTCACTTATTTGTGGGAGATAAAAATAAATAAGTAAATAAACACACAAACAAATAAGGGGGGGGGAGAAGACAGATTAACCACAAAAATTCCTTGAACTATTTAAGTCAAATGAACAGATACTATGGGGGGGGGAGGGAATCGAGGGGGGAGAGGGAAGGGTAAATGGGCATCAAAATCAACTACAATGTATTTTGGGAAGTAAAATTAAAAAAAAAAGAAAAGCGAAAAAAATCTTCGTAAATCTAAATCTGATGAATGAAACACCATTCACTGAAAAATTATGTGTAGTATAAAGTGAGAATCTTAAGTCAAGGCAGAGAAAGCAGAGTTTAAGAAGGTGGGTGGGCATTACTGGAAGTCCTCAGAAAAATCCCCTACATGTCTCTGAGTCCCTTTTGACACTGTTATGGGCGATTTATTTTTCTAAAGGAACAAGGAAGGTTCAACAGGTTATGACTTATCTGTTGTTAAAAAAGGTATGATAAATGTATCTATATTTTTTTAATTAAAAAAAAATCTTATATTCCTTAGGGAGACAAACAAATAATTGCTGCAAATCTACTTAAAATTTATTTGTTTATAAATCTTGTTTGGAATTTTATTAAATATATACGTATGTGTGTTTATACACACACACACACACACACACATATGTATACACATACTTCACAAAGTTTGTGGAAAAACAGAATTAAAAGATAGTACACTTTTTATCACATGTATATTCATAACCAATTAAAAAATTAAAAATTTTTGAAAAAGATAAAAAATTTTTAAAAATAAAATAAAATCACTAGAATAAAATTATGTACAGTCTTGACATCAAACCTTTCAAAACACACAATGTGGAAATCTAGGTTATACTGTGAGGCACCAAAGCATCATTCCTTACTTTAAGGATTATTTAAAAAAAAAAAAATTAATTAAAGGTAAGGAAAACATTGAAAGACTGCACAAAATGACACAGGAAAAAAGAATAAAAATAAGCTATTATTTAAGCAACCCATTTTAGGGAAAAAATGCAATTAAAATTTTGCAATTTGTTGGACAAGGCCTATGTCAGCATTCACATGAGGCTTAATCAAAGACACATGCTATTTGGAGAGTCTTTGAGAGGGAAGGCACTCGAGCTTTGACGTGCATATTCAGTGTTTCTTAAAATCTGATTGTGAGAAAGCAGCATTGGCTTTCCAGCTGTAATTAAATTCCAGCCCTAAGAGGCCATTCTGAGTCAGAGGATACCTCCACACTTACCCTCACACCCAGACAGCATTAATACATAAGGTTTCACAGCCATCCGTATCTCTGAGGTCAAATACAAAACTGCTGATGTCCTCCTGAAGAGAACTCAGATGCCGATGCTCAGCAGAGAGAGAAAGATGTAGTGGTAGACCTCAAAATCATGATGCAGTTCAAGCTTCTCTTCCTGCTTCGTACTTGAAAAAAATCATGATGCCCTTGTGGAAAATGAAGCTTCACAATCTACAGTGCATCGAACCTTGCCTACATAGAAAACTACCACCTTGTGTACTAGGTCAAATTAACCTTGTTTGAAATTTGGATGAAAAACTTACTAAACAGGGGAAACAGAGTGATATGATGTTCATGATTTTTACACCAGTCGTCAAGAAAAAGAGATTCTATTATATTCAGTAGACATTGCTCCAGATAACATGGATGCAAACAATGTCTTAAAAATTACTATTTTTAGAAATTTAGCTTAATTTCTCTATACAATTTCAGTACAGAGACACTTCATTTCCTATCATTGATGAATGAACTAGCTAAAAAGTTTAGATGATGATGACAAAGCATCACAGAATGTCTTCTTAGACAGGAAATGTAAACTTTCAGTCTAATCCCTCACTGTAGGAGCATTTGACATATGCTCTAAAACAAGGCCAAATTCATACCAGGAGTACAATCCCCTCAACTGGGAGCATTCATGATTTTTTTATGCTTTAATTCTCAACTTTTTGATGTACGGGACTCCTTCTGCCATATGAAATTTATATATACTAATGCTATATAGATTAATAGTTACCGAACTGAATAATTTATTGAATGTCAAGATGCAGGGTTTACACCTAATTCAGCAAGTTTGTCATGTCATCTAAAAGGAAACACAGGCATCCTCTGGACATCAGGCTAGTTAAACAAATATAGATCTGTATTTTTTAAGTTTAGCCTAAAATTAAAAGGTTTGGCTAATCAACAGAAAGCCCATCATTTTATTTTTGTACTTTGTTATTAGAGATAGAAAAAAACATAAAGTCACTCATTTAATTTCACTTGCTCAACATTCATTTAGGCCTGTCATGTGCCAAACATACTACTTCATGCTGAAGATAGTGCGCTACTCCTAAGGAGCTTACAGTGAAGAAAACAGAAAAGTAAATGATCCCAACTGCATAGAGTAAGTGCTACAAAAGACCACTACTCTAATAGAGAAAGACAGTAACCATACGTGAGAAAGGGAACCAGAGGCCCCAGAAGTCCTAAACTTGAGATGGCAACTCTATATTCTTCAGTGTCGTGGTCCCTTTCTTAAGGTATCTTTATTCCTTTCAGGGGAAGCCCTTGTAGTCCCTGAACCCCTGGCTAACTGGAAAAGATTGGAACTTTTATACATGAGACTCTGCTTCTTCAGCGCAATCAGCACACAATAAGGGTTGCTTAACTTCTTCCCTTTTGCAGCGGGGAGTGCAGGTATGGCCTTTTCTTTTTAACAGCCAATTGCATGATTAAGGAGATTCAATCCTAGCAGGCTTGCTGAGAAGTTTTAGTACATGTTATATCTTTCTTCATAGAAGGAAACAAAATGAATCAACTAAGTTGAATATAAGAAAAATTGATTTTCTCTTCTGTACTCTCACTCAACATATCTGACAAAATGTGTGGGTTTTATCCCCACACCAACCAATTATCCAATACCAACTGGGTGTCCTACAATTCAATTCTGACACCAGCTGGTGTTAGCACAGACTCCATGGTTTAAGGGCTCAGTCCCACAAGACTGCCCTGCACTTCAGACGCCAATCACAAGCAGTAAATCCCTAGGTTACCCACGTCTTCTGTCTGACTCAACTACAAGTAGGAGGATCCCGCAAACCCTCCTCAGGTTCCATAATTTGCTAGAGTAGCTCACAGTACCCAGAAAAAGTTTACTTACTATAGCATATTTATTATGAAGGATACTTTAAAGGATACAAATGAATAACCAGATAACAAGATACATAGGGCCACATCCAGAAGGGTCCCAAGCACTACAGCTTCTGTCCCCAAGGTGTTGAGGTGCACCACCCTCAAAGCACATGGACGACTTTGTCAGCCAGTAAGCTCTCCAAACACTGTAGTTCAGGGAATTTTATGGAGGTTTCATCATGTGGGCATGATTGACTATGAACTCAATCTCCAGCCCTCCCCTCTTCCCAAAAAATGGGGGAGGAGCTAAAAGTTCCAGGCTTCTAATCATGGCTTGGCCTTTCTAGTAACCAGCCTTTCCTTACCTGTGAGCCTGGAATCATGATTTCAAATTGAGCAAGGTCGGATGAATGCCAAATGAAGCCCAGCTGGTACACATGTGATCAGGAACAAAAGCACCACAGAGAAGTTCATGCAACTGAGTCTGGCCACTTAAGAGAAAGTCATGCCAATCATCTCCACAACAAGGCAGAGGGCAGCCGCTCAGTCATCCACTTGAAGGAGCTGTAATCGTACATCTTCCCTGGTGAGGTTCTGTAATGATTTTTTGGTAGAGTTCCATGTAAATTACAGATATGGAAACACAGCTCCCTAAATAATATTGCTCTCTTTTGCAAATAAACTCCATCTTCCTTAAGAGTAAAAAAAAAAAAAAGTTTACATAGTAGTTCTGATCAAAATGGTAACTCACATTTATTAGCTTACTTTTTTTTTTTTTTAAGAAATTTTTTACTTGAAACATATTGACTGTACATATTTATGGGGTACAGAGTTATATTTTAATACATGCATACAATATGTAACGATCAAACCAGGGTAGTTAACAAATTCATCATCACAAAAATTTGTTTCTTTGTGATGAAAACAGCTGAGCTCTCTTCTTCTAGCCATTTGAAAACATACAATAAATTATTGTTAATTACAGATGCCTAGTACTACTGTATACCACTAGAACTTACTTTTACTATCTAGCTATAATTTTGTGTCCATTAACCAACCTCACTATCCCCACTCCCCACACCCATTCATGGTTTCTAGTTACCACAATCCTACTCTCTACTTCTAAAAGTTCAGCTTATTTTTTTAGCTCCCATATATGAGTAAGAATGTGGTTTATTAGCTTATGTTTATTAAAAATGTACACAGAAATAGGTCATTTATTTAAAGCAATTATATGGCACATGGCTGAATCTTTTTTTTTTTTTTTTTTTACTAATACTGAATAATGGCCAACATTTAATGAGTACGTGCTATATGACAAAAACTGACTTAAGTACTTCACTTTCATTATCTCAATCATCCTAACCTACCAAAGTACAACATTTTAATGTAATAATGTTAGAACCTTTTGGTTTTATTCCTTAATTCAGGCTGCAGTTAATTCTGTTTTAGTAACTCAGATCATCAATAATTCATCAAGCTTTTGGTCATCAACTTGGGTGAATTATTTAGAAAACTTGGGAAAGGGAAGTCAGTTCATTGTTAGCAATTTGGCTTCTAATTTTAGCACTTTGATACTGTGGTGAATTCCCCTGGCTTAGGGGCCCTCATATTTGTCCTTAGTGACCAGCTCTGCTGCCTTCTTTCTCCATCCACTCCACACCAAGTGATCATCCGCCTCCTGAATTCATAGCACCCATGACTTCTCTAATACGGCAATTAACCCTGGATGAATACATCCTTCATTTTTCTATTTATAGTTACTTGTCTATTGTGCCCACTTTTCATTTTTACTTCAGTTAATGTCACAACCAAGTAGCAGGTGGCACTCAAATATTTGATTTGACATCTACTCATATAATGCTGCTACACTTTATAAAGAAGGACTTAATGGTAAACTTTATTTTGAATATATAATATGCATATAATAGTTTAAAAAGAGAATTATTATATCACTATAGCTCCACTGGCGACACATTCCCTCAGTTTTTGTTTGTTCAAGAAAAAATAATTTTCCTGGATTCAGAATTCTAGGTTAATGGTCTTTTGATTTCAACAGTTTAAATATTTCAATCTAGTCTCTTCTTGCCTGCATGGTTTCTGAAGAGACATCTGACAAAATTCTTATCCTTGCCTCCTCTGTAGGTAGGGTGTAATTTTCTTCTGCCTTCCTTCAAGATTTCTCTTTTCTTTGGTTTTCTGCAGTTTGAATATGGTATGCGTAGGTATAGATTTTTTAGTATTTATCTGGCTTGGTGTTCTCGGAGCTTCCTGGGTCTGTTGTTTGGTGTCTGCCATTAAATTTGGAAAACACTTAGGCAGTATCACTTCATGTGTTTTTTTCCACTCCTTTCTTCTCCTTCTAGTATTCCCATTATGTGTACATTATACTTTTTGTAACTGTCCCAAAGTGTTTGCATATTCTGTTCCCCCTTTTCACTTTTCATTTCAGTTTGGGAAATTTCTATTGACATATCTTCAAGCTCACAGGTTCTTTCCATAGTTATGTCTAGTCCACTGAAGAAACCATGGTGTGGTATTGTTGAAAAAATAGAAAAATAGACCAATAGAACAGAATAGAGAGCCCAGAAATAGACCCCACATAAATATAGTCAACTGATCTCTTGACAAAAGAAAAAAGGAAATACAATACAGCAAAGACAGCCCTTTCAAGAAATCGTGCCAGGACAACTGGACATCCATATGCAAAAAAGAAATGCAGACATAGACCTTACAAAGACCTTCTCAAAAATTAACTCAAAATGGGTCACAGACATAAATGTAAAACACAAAATGTATAACAGTAAAAAATCTAGATGACCTTGGTGCTACAGTCTGAATGCTTGTCCCCTCCAAATCTCATGTGGAAGTTTGATTCCCCATGTGGCAGTGCTGAAAGGTGGGGACTTTAAGAGGTAATTGGATTGTGAGGACTATGCTTTCATGAATGGATTAATCCATTTATGGAGTTATGGGTTAATAGTTTAATAGATTATCATGGGTGTCTGTTGGTGGCTTCCACAGGACTCTGTAGGGTGTCCCTACCAAGAAGGACCTAACCAGATGTGCCCTAGACTCCAAAACTGTAAGAAATAAATTTAATTTCTTTACACATCACCCAGTTTCAGGTATTCTGTTATAAGCAACATAAAATGGACTATAATACACTTGAGTTTGGCAATGACTTTTTAGATACAACATCAAAAACATAATCCAAACAAAAAATTGATAAATTGGACTTCATTAAAATTAAAAATACCTGCTGTGTGAAAGAAACTGTTAGGAGAATAAAAAGACAAGCCACAAGCTAGAAGTAAATCTTTGCAAAACACATGATACTATGGGATACAAATAGGCAGTAAAATGGTTTATATTACATCATGTTGTAAACTTCAAATACTCACAATAAAATTTATTTTTAAAAAAATAATAAAAAGTAAAAATAAAAGATCTTTGCAAAACACATATCTGATAAAGGACTTATATCCAAAGTATACAAAGAACTCTTAACATAAAAAAAGTAACCCAAACAAAAAATTGGCAAAAGATCTGAAGAGATACCTCACCAAATAGCAAATACAGATGACAAATAAGCATATGAAAAGATGCTCAACATTGTATGTCATTAGGGAATTGTAAATAAAACGAGATACTACTACATAATCTATGTAGCAATAGAAGAGCTAAAATCCAGAACACTGACAACAGCATATGCTGGTGAGAATGTGGAACAACAAAAACTCTCATTCACTGCTGATGGGAATGCAAAATGCTACAGCCGCACTCGAAGACAGTTCGGCAGTTTTTTACAAGACTAAACTTACTTTTATAATTTCTAAAACTTGGCAGCAACCAAGATGACTTTCAACAGGTGAATGGACAGACAAACTGGGGTACATTTGTGCAACAGGACATTATTCAGCAATAAAAAGGAATGCATTATCAAGTCACAAAAAGACATGGATGGACCTTAAATGCATCTTGCTAAGTGAAAGAAACAAGTGTGAAAGGGCTACATAGTGCATGATTCCAACTGTATGACATTCTGGAAAAGGCAAAACTATACAGGCAGCAAAAAGAAAGATCAGTGGTTATCTAGGGTTAGGGGGGAGCAAAAAGGGGTGAGGGGTATTAGGTGAAGCACAGGGAAATTGTAGGCCTATGAAACTATTCTGTATGGTAACTGCAATGGTGGATACATTATGCCTTTATCGAGACCCACAGAATTATACAACACAAAGAGTGATAATGTAATCTATGATTTTTAGTTAATAATAATGTATCAATATTGCTCCATTCATTCTAACAAAAGTACCACACTAATACAAGATGTTAACAGGGGAAAACTCATATGTGTATAGGCAGAGAGGAGGGGGATAATACTGAAACTCTGTACTATTTGGTCAATTAAAAAAAAAAAACAATTTTTTAAATCTGCCTAATTGTAGAACATGAATAAGTATACGGGAGTTCATTGTAATATTCTACTTTTAAAACCTGATGCAAATATCATAGCTCATTGTAATTTCTCTGAGTATGTTTGAAAATGTTCATACTAAAAATATTTTTAAAATTTTAAGAAAATAAAAACATAATTTAAGGACCATGTATATAAGTGTATTTCAAATTGCTAAAAGTAATATGTGTTCAATGAACATTATATATCAAAATTAGGCTTTCCAAAAAAAACTTACCACAAACAATATAGTCAAATAAAACTGACATTAAAAGTCCTCATTTTAACTTTTTGGTTTTGTTTTTTTCAAAACATTCTTCAAGATCTTGAATCTAGTCACATTTTTACTTTTGTACATCTGGAATTTTCATCTTAGCCTTTTTTTTTTCCCATGAGAACAAAACTAATTCTATTATTAAAAATTATTATTATTATTGCACAAACAGTACTGAAACATTAGAGAATGCTTGGAAAATAGAACAAAAATAATTATAATCTCACCAACAGCACAATTATTTGTATGAATTCCCTTTCCATTTTTTTTCCCAATATTATTAACAATATTACACAGGAACAATTTAAATATGGAATCTTTTAAAGCCCCCCTTACACTTTCTGTTTCCTTTAGGCCTTAAACAAAATAATCCATTTAATTTTGTCACACTGTCAAATTCCTGGCACTCAGTAAAAGCTGAACTAAATTAAGAACTGACTTGGATTTTCCCATCTCACATACACCAGGCCATCTTACTACGTGGACAAGCACTATGATGTGACTTTTGGGGTAAAGCAGATTCCCAAGTTAGGAAAACCAGGCAGCACAGTTCATCAAATGGAGAGTATAGAGACCACTTCTTGCCCAATGTGGCTGCCACCTCCTACACGAGAGACACGGGAGGAATAATGATCATGCTCAGACGCAACAATGGAAGGGCCGGCTCCATGGCGCACTCGGGAGAGTGCGGCGCTGGGAATGCAGCCGCGGGTTCGGATCCTATATAGAAATGACCGGTCTGCTCACTGGCTGAGCGCGGTGCGGCCGGTCACAAAAAAAAAAAAGAAGCAACAACGGAAAAGGCTACAAATGTTGACTACAGCACCAGGCCACCTGGGACATCATGACTCAGCCAACAGCAGGGACTTGGCACCAGCCAAATTCAGCAGGGGAGGCAAGGTTGAGGATGAAACTACAGCCTGGAAATATGCCTGGGATACAAAATAAATAATTTTGCTGATCAGCTTTCTCTGCTTCTTTTCTCTCTTCAAGCACCCTTCTCTATGAACACGTGAGGTGGCTTCATTTTTCTTTTATGTAAAACAACAGACTCAAGATGTGCAACATCTAAATGACAGCAAGAGGTGGTATAGCCAAGAGTTTCCCTTTGCCACCAGTTTTACCACCTGTCATTCTGAGCCTGCACGCACAATGCACAACACACATACAATAAAAGAAAAAAGGAGAAAAGAGAAGGAAAAAGGAGGTACAGGCAAAAATAGGGGTGAGTCCACCTATGTGCATATTTTGGAACCTGGAGGTGAATGGCTAAGTTTGCAGCACAGATCTGACCTGCAGCTTGCTGTGGAATGCAGGCAGACACACAAGCTAAAGGAAATGCTAATAGGTGGCCCAGAGAAGGTCAGCTGCTGGCTCCTAATGGACTTGGTCACTTAAGGTCTTCTGAATCTATCCCGTTTGCCTAGAGTTTTTCTCCTTGTTGCTGTGGAAACTGATGTTAAATAATTATCATGGCCAAAACATCCAGCTATCTCAAAGTAGATACATCCCTGCAGCCACAGTCTTAATCTGCATTAAAATCTATACCTGACTTGAAAACTAATTAATATTCAATTTCTGATACTATTCAATATGGCCGGTATTTCAGCAACAAGAAAAAAGACAATATCTAATATAACGATGGCTAGAGAACTAGTAAACAAGAAATTTGAATTCATTTAGCTGTGCCCTGACAGTTTTTAGTTTATCTAGTACCAAATAGTCTTATTCTTAGCTATTTTTCACTGGGGTTTGTTTTTTTTTATTTTATTTATTTTTTTGGTGGTTGGCCAACAGGGGGATCCAAACCCTTGACCTTGGTGTTACAACACCACGTTCTAACCAACTGAGCTAACAAGCCAGCCTTTATTCATTAGTCTTTTCATTAGTCCAAGGATCTTGCCAATACTTTTTCAGTAATATCTGTTTTTGATGATTGGTTCTTCCACTCTATTAAAGAATCATATTCAATAAGCACAAACATCATGATGTGCAGTGAAGCATCTCAACCTCCCCTTACTTTCTCTATCACAAACACCACTTATTAAATAGTAATTTAAAGCCTTAACCAAATATAGGGTCTATCAAATGTAATACACACTTAAATGTCATGTTAAATAAAGTTCTGAACCGAGAAAATAATTTACGTAATAGTTTACTTAATATAGGATTCACTCGTAGTTCACATTTTTAAATAATCTGTGCATTCAATATATAAGCATATCCTTAAGTGAGAAATTACTATGCATCACATGGCAGATCAGTTTAATCAAATTCTCATTCTCCAGAGATGCATTTTTACTTCCCTATTTGAAATCCATTTTGAAATTCCATACTTATATGTAACTTTAATTTTTCTATTCTTGATGTGTTTGAAACTTTGTCCAATTTACTATCATCTTCAAACCTTATAGGCTGACCTTTTGCTCTGTGTCAAATTTGCTCACTTGAGTAAATCTTCCTCTTTTCCTAACAACCATGCTATCCTCCTCCAAAACTCTGAAATACTCTCAGCAGAATGAAATAAAAAGACATGGCTTATTTCAGAGGTATGAGTTTGCACAGAAAAGATCTGCTTTCAAGAACTAAATAAATTCTCTTTCTTGACCTTAACATCAGTTGCTAGATTTGAAGGCTATGACCACAATTTACAATGGGGTTAACCAGGTTCTGCCTTGAAGGGCCTCACAGGACCTCTGAGATGTGCCACATACCAAAAACACTGTGACCTCCAAACCATCTCTGTAGTATCAGAGCACTTCTCTTCCCCAGTAGGTCTGCCCCACTCACCTTTCTCAAGAAAAGTTAAACAGACTTCGCCATACATATGATAGAGAGACACAACTAACTTATGAAATTATGTAACCTCGGTGTTTGGGGTCTTTTTTAAATTTTTAACCATGATTCACAATAAGAACTATATCTTACAATCTAACATTGTACACTCATTCATGTTTATTCATAAAACAAAGACAAGCTTCATTAAACAACATTTGCCCTTAATACATTCAATACACTGTGGTGTCTTATTTACTCTAGTATTTTTTCTAATACTAGTTCAACTCATTAAGCTGATTTTACCAACCCTCTAGGATCACACCCCACAGTTTGAAAACCATTCAAACATTTGAATATATAATATCCTATATGAGAGAACTTGAGTGCCAGGATGGACACTCAAAACAGTTCATGCAAAGAGTAAATACTAAATCCACATCAAGCTTGAATTATTGTTCCTTCCACATTTGCACGAAACAAAGTCAGGATTGCTTCTTCATGGTATCCGTTTTTGAACTTGTCCTCTATATAACCCAGAACCATCCTCAGATGATAAATGTTTAGTGTTATTTATTATTCAACAGATGTCTAAGCTGCTGATATCCCCCATGAATACTTAATTCTGTAGCTTCAAGTACCTCAAGAGGTCATCCTGGAATTTTCCTCTCTGGCTCGCCTTCAGTTCCGAGGCTCTAAACTCATACCCACGGTCTTTGCTTATTTAATATTTCTTTTTGTTCCATTCAACACATTCATTCTTAAAATAACCTTGAGACAGTTTAAACAAAAAAAAAAAAGGCTTTCCTCTTCTTCCTGAAATTTCTCACAAGACTTCTTACAAAAGAAAAATTTTAAGTAACTTTGTTTTTTTGCAGATTACCTACCAACAAAATAAAACTGCTAAATTTCTATTTTCCGGTGCATTCTTGTGGTGAAATTGAAGTCACTTTCTAATAATATTACCTTCTCTTAGGGAAACATGCTTTTATCCCAAAGGATAGAATACCACAAAAATATCATTCTATTTCATACAATAGACATGTGAACATATGAGTGAGTCAAGAGAAAGAACTGATGCCTCAGAAATCAACAATCAGTAAATTTCCTAACTAGAAAACCTCTATCAGTTCATTGTCTTAAGTACTTAATTTTATTATCTTCATGAATTGCCTGCAACATTTGTTTGATCTAGAATCCACTGATTTTTTTTTCTTTCATTTACTTTAAATTAAATTCTGGTGTCTTAATTATCTAATCTTAAAAATTCATTGTACCTGTTTCCCAGGTCCCCCCCCCCATTACTCACCTGTTAAATGCTTTAGTTTAAAAAAGAAAAGAGAGAAAGAAAGAAATCAATTTTTCAGCCCTGTCATAGAGATTATTCACTTCTGCTTCAGTGTTTTGTCTGTGCTGCCCTATACTGCCGGGCTGTCTTCCCACACCAGTCCAATAAGTGGACATCACCCTGGAAGATAATGCTAACTACAGTTCCTCTAGTGACCTCTCAACCACCTGAAACCACCTATCCACTTTAGCTGTTTTCCCATATATGTATTCTGTTTAGTTTGTAAGTTTTCTAAGAACAGGAATCATTGCTCCCTTACTCTTTTGTAAGATTCCTACCATGAAACAGAATATCGTGCACCAGTATCAATCCAAGGGAAAGAATCCAAATACCCCACCAATACCATGCCTCAATATTACTCCTGGGGGAGGGCTCTAAACACCTCATTAATTTCTGCTAAAGTTCCTATCTCTAACAGGAGATTTTACACAAACTCAGCTGCTAGAGCATGAGTCCAGTGAGAGAACATTCCTGCACGTTAGGCAAAGCAAGTTTATTACTCACAGATAGTCAGCAAGAAGCAACAGAAGCCTGGGATCCATGGCAAGCCAGTCCCCCAAGGCTCAGGAAAGCTGCCTGGCCAGATGGAGTCTTACCTGCATATGTCCCACTTCACATTACATCTGAGGAACCCCAAAAGCACTGTGCTCTGGTTTTTATACCCCAGGAGTCACTAGGATCACTGGGTTAAACTATTCCAGGACATCCTGTTCTGGAAGAGATGAGTACAAAGCCTGGACTGTTCGGGACAGTTCTCCTTATCTCAGGATGTTGCATTCTCAATGCATTCTGTCAAAGAGTTGCAAGCAAAAGGGAGGAGAACTGGGTTAGCCAAGGCCACTTGGGGACCTGTCCTCCTATGCCTAACAACTGGTATAGTTGTGTTGTTCCTGGTAGACACTAGGTAAAAACTATTGACATTTAGCTTTCCTGGTATTGGAATTTTTCTGTTATCCCTGCCAAATATGGTTATTAAAAAAGAAAAATGAAAAAAAGAAAAAAATCTTTTTTAATATTGCTACTAGTAGTGACAATGAGAAGTTAATTAATAAACCAGAATGAATAAATACCTAGAGCCACAAGGAATACCACTAATAGGAATACCACTGATTCTTCTCACCATCTTCAGATAAACATGTTCCCAAACAGCAAGTTAAACAGAACAGGAAATGGATGGGGAGGGGGATTCCTCTCAAAGACAGATCATTACATTCACCAAGTTTCACGTTTTCTCCCAGCCCTACATATCTAAGAGAAAAGTTATGCCTATTCCCCAACTGGAGACAAGAGCTAACAAGATTGCACAAGGGTATAATTAATATGGGATCCAAAGTCAATCTGGTTTAAATAAGATTTCTTCAGGCCTGACTGATGTGGTTCAACCTGAACAGGTAAAAAGAATCTGAAAAGCCTAGCAAGGTATCTCTTTTCTATCTGATGTCCATTACCTCTTCATCAGATCCGAGAACCACCTCTGGATGTTAGAGGGCTGGCTGTCATATCTGCTCAACAATATTCCTTTCACACTGGAATCCTGGAATATCTTTTCCTACTGGTGGTAGAAGAAAGCTTAAGTATCCCATCAACTTTGGAAGTAGTGATTAGTGGGAATGGCTGCTTCCTTTTTGTCTTTTTTCGTGACCGGTAACGGGATCGCAACCCTTGGTGTCGCGCCCGCACCGCGCCCAACCAGTGAGCGGACCGGTCTCTATATGGGATCCGAACCCTCGGCGGGAGCACCGCCCTCTACCGAGCGCGCCACTGGGCCGGCCCATGGATGCTTCCAATGACACTAAAGTATCTCAAAAACCACATGCACACAAAAAATGTGCAATAATTTGTAAGTTTTACATGTTAGGGGACATAAAATTCAATTAACTGTTGATCTTTTTAAGTGTATGCAGTTTAGCAGAATAATACGAAATGTCAATAACAACATTTTCATATTGCAGCTTTTAAGAACTGACTTTACAGGTAAATACATTTTAGCCCTCTTTAAACAAATCATTTCATAGTCTCTAGATTGTTTAAAAGCTCTGTTAAAAAGATTCTGCCTATTTTCACAAAAACAGGATTTGAGAAATCTTTGCATCATTCTTCCCACTACGGTTACTCATGATTTAAATAACAGAAAGTGCAGGATCCTGATACCATATTACAAAACCATACCTGTTTGGAGTGGTCAGACAGAGCCCAGTAGCCAAAAATCTTGCCTTTAATTATTTATTCTTTTTCATTAAGAGCAGATGAGACAACAGTGGCATAATAACTGAGTTAAGAAGGATGACTGATAAATACAATAAAATTCAAACCACGCTAAAAATACAAACACTCAGATCACAAAGTAAGCCTAATGCAACAAATTTGCTCAAATATAAGCTTGGTGTTAAAAGGCAATAAGTACAGCAGACCACTTAACAATAATATCTCCAAGGGAACAAACTTCTACAGACCCCTAAAGAAATCCCTAGGGGACAGCTAATAACTAATGTTTTATTATACCAAATTCTTGACTAAGTACCTTAACATTTCCATGTATTTTTTAGCAGAAATTAAAGAAATTAAATTATCCTTTTATTGGGCCATTTATTTTAGATTAAGCTATGTTCCTAGCACAATGCTTAATCCATAGTAGGTGACTAATAATTATCTGATAAATGGATGGATTTAATTATATTGTGAACCTGTGTGCAAAAATGGCTATCCCAAATTTACAGTAGAGCAAGTAGCCTCAGAGACAGCTAAGGACTTGCCCAAGGCTGGATAGCTGGTCAGCGTCAGGATTCATTTTCCTAGGTTGGTCTAACTAATGGCAAATCCTATCAGACAGTAGAACACCATTTCATGATCTCTGAGTCTCAAACTTTCTCTTTCCAACTTTGGCCCATCTGCCTCAATATCTGTTATCTCAGAGATAATAATGTCATGTTTTCCTATGAGAGATGTTTACAGAAACTAGATTTGTTTCTAGTAGTTTATAAAATACTACAAAAGAAATTAAACTCTCTATAGGTTCTGTGCTTAAATCCTTGCCAGAAACATATTACCAATATCCTTAAAACCTAAATCTGTTTTCCAGGAGAACCTTATGGTTATTAACACTAGTTATATTTTAGTGGAGCACCTGGCATAATTAATTTGTCCATAAAAACTGTGTGCTTACCACCAAATAAAACAGCCCAGACCTGGATGTATGTATTTTATAACAGGCTCAATATGTCATTTCTAAAAAAAAAAAGAGAGAGAGAGAGAGAGACACTTTTCAAAGATAATTGGATAGAAGGAAAGCAATCAAATATCCAGAAATCAGAGGTGGAAAGGGAGGTAGGAAAAGGTTGTGAAGATTACAAATGAAGGAAGTTGCTAGCAAGTTATTTACAGAGAATTGTTCATGAATTGGAAAGAAATGTAGTTAAAGCATAAAGATTAGAAAGAATGTATTTATCTCCACTTCTACTCGATCAACTCTCAGTAAGTTGCTAGAGCTTCAGAACTCTTGGCCCCCTACTCAACCACCACCCCCTCCCAACACACACACTGGAAAGCAGTGTGCACACGAGAGAATTAAACCTGCAAAGCCCTGAAAGGGGGCAACCAGCAGGCCTCCCTCCCAACACTTCCCACTAGGTTCTCACTAACCCCCTTTACCCCATTACTAGGGCAGGGGAGAAAAACCTCTCTCTCTCTCTAATATCATACCCTGGTACATTTACACACAGCATTTCTTATTGGTATATTTTACTGAATTTTTTTATGGGCATATTTTTTCCTCATATAATGACAATCACATGTAAACAATTCTGTACCTCGCTTTTATCTAACTTAAATTTATATCTAAAAAGTTTATTTGAATAAACAACTAATTCAGTAAAGGGTAGCAATTATGTAAATCATTTCTAATTATTTTCTAGTATGAATAGATTTTAATTATTTACATAGATTAGGACCACAGTTCCCAAACTGCATGCAGAACCACAAACACACAGGGGCGCTGTGGGAAACACAGACAGAGAAACACAGCGGATGGCCCTTACACCTCCCTGGTTAGAAGTGGGTCACTAGCAAAGGAAAACACTACCATGAGTGACTCAACTAATCAGGACTTACGCCTGACCTGGGAAAAAGCGTGTTCCTGAAGAAATTCAGGGTTCCTACAGAAAGGATAAAAGGGCAAGGTTGCTACGTAGGTGTTATTAGTCCGTTTCTGTTGCTTTTAACAAAATACCTGGAACTGGTTGATTTAGAAAGAAAATGAAATTTATTACTTATAGTTTCAGAGAGTGGGAAGCTCAAAGTCCAGGAAAAATATCAGGTGAGGGTTTTCTTTGGTGGTGGTTTTACAGCAATGCAAAAGATTTCACATGGCAGAAAGTGGTGGAGTAGAAAGAGAGAGACACACTTCGAGTGCTCTCCTTTTAAAGCTCTCAGAACCACACCCCTGACCACCATTATTAATCCATTCACTATGGCATGATCCCACAATCTAACCACCTCTTCAAGGCCCCACCTTTCAATTACCATAATAGGACTTATTAAGACACCCTCTTAACATTGTCACAGTGGGACAAAGCCTCCGATACATTAAACTTTTGGGGGGACACAATTCAATCCAGAATAGTAGGCAATCAATATTACTTGCTGTAGAAAAAGTACCATAATTGGGATCACTAAATCAATTGGTTCTTGAAACATATTACTCATTTGCAATGCCATCAGCAGCATAATGAAAGTAAGGGTCTTACTACACCCTTAATTAGCAGAAGACCATTTTAAAACCTTTTAGCTAATTTAATAGATTTTTTTTTAAATGTATACTTTAATATTCATTTGCACTTCTTTGGCTTCTGGTAAAGATGAGGTGATTTATCTTCTCATACGTTAACAGCTGTTTTTATCCTTAACCTCCCATGGTTTCAGCTGTCTTGTGTCTAGTGCCCAGTTATCTACTGGCTTCCTCTTCCTTCCTTCCCTGTTTACTTTATAGATACTAACCATTTGGTTGTGGCTATTCATCACCAATCTAAGTCTATTGGGTCTCAATAGATTCAATGTTCAATTTATTCTCATTGGGCAATATGAACATTACATTTAAGAGGAAGGAAGTCACCAAGGTCAAGGGTTTAGATTCCTGTACTGACCAGCCACCAAAAAAAAAAAAATATGAAAGACTAAGAGGAAAAGTTTGGAAAGTTGATGAAAAGATTGGTAAGAGAATACGGCTTCACAGAAGCCAAGGGAGAAAATGCTTCAGGAAGCAATGAGTGGTCAACAGGGTCAAATACTTAGCAGTCCAATAAGATGATGGCTAGGGTGTCCTCTGGATTTGACAACTGGTCGCTATGGTCCTAAGCTTTGGAATATGTCAGAGTTACATTTTCATAAACTTAACATAACTATTTACCCAACAGTTACCTGGAAACAAATGTATACCTGGCAAAGCACTAGACATAAAGAGAGAGACAGAGACCATACTTTAGAGAAATCTGGGACATTAATGCACATACATGTGTGCACATATAAATAATCTGAGAGAGGCTGGAGCAGCAGGAACAAAGAGAACAACTGGTCAGAAAAGGCCTAAAGCCAAAAGGTGTCCTAAGGGACTGGTTTCTCCTGACTAATTTAATAAGTAATCTCTCTAAAAAGTACAATGTTTATAATATGTAGAAGATGAAGTGACTTACAATTCCAAAAAAGCCCACTAATTTAGTAGCCAAAAGTAAATATGCAAGAACTGACTTAAGTTGTCAATATTAAGAAAAAAAACAAAAGCAATCTCAAATATGTGAGCCTGAATATACTTTGAAATTAGAAGTTTCTGACTTCCGGTTAAGGTCAGCAGATTCCACCATCGTGCTCCAAGTCCAGTATGCTGGGAATCCCCAAATTCTACGTCATAATGTATATACCACAGGCTTCATTTCAGAACAACAGATGAATGCAGATTTCAGGCAGGAAAATTCTTTAAAGATGAAAGTCTTATTCGATCACATAGCTGATACATGATCCAATTTCCTTTTGGTGAACTGTAGCAACCTGCAGATGTTTCTTCACTTAAAATGTGACCTACTCTAGTTTCACTTACATTTCGTATGTAGACTGCTTTAAATTATTTACACATAAGTACCACCTTCGATATAAGGACCATTTTCTTCTTTTGTTTTTTTTGGCAGCTGGCTGGTTTGGGGATCCAAACCCTTGACCTTAGTGTTACAACACTGTGCTCTACCCAACTGAGCTAACTGACCAGCCAAATAAGAAGACTTTTAGTTATAAATATGTTAATAATAAAATATGCAGAAGCAAGGAAAATATTTGATATAATGGAAGAAATATACACTAAGATAAATACTATTATTGTATTTATATTTTTAAGTTTGTTCATGTGGACATGGAAGGTTAAATTAAAAGTAAAATAAAGTTTATCATCACAGAAAGGCAGAGAAAAAGTTTCCCTTTTGGGTTTTTTTTTTTTTTTTGGCAACTGGCTGGCATCAGGATCCGAACCCTTGACCCTGGTGTTGAAATACCACACTCTAACCAAACAGCCCCTGGAACATTTTTAATAGTGATGTTACTTTATCTGTTCTACTAAAATAAAAACAGTATCAGTATAATACCTAAAATTTGCTCATTGCTATGTACAAGATGCTACGCTAGGTCTATCTCACAGAAGAGACTTAATCTTCATGAAAAAAGTAGGTGTAATTATTATTGCCATTGTAAAAATGAGAAAAGCAGGGCTTAAGAAGGGGAGTGACTTACTAGGGCCACTCAGCGTGCATATACATGCACACATACACACGTGGCCACAATCTCAGTACCTACAGCAGTGCCAGAAGTGCAGTAGGTGATCCATAAGTATTTCCTGAATGGATCTGAATGGGTGAAAAATGGATATTCACATTCTCATGAGACCCCTACACTCTATTGCCTGCTGTCATAGAGAGATGTACAAGTCACTCTGTGGAACAGACAAAAGAGAGAAAGGCTATCTGGAGGAAATTTAGCATACATAAGGTATCTACTAACTCTCAACACCAAACAGGAACAACACACACACCATGCAACATTAGCAGCAGGCTTTCAGTAAGTGTAAGCCCAGGAGAGCAGGGCCTCTGTCTACTCTGTATTCCCAAAGCCTAGAACAGTATCTGACATATAGCAAGTGCTAAATAAATATGGTGAAAAAGTATGTGTATAAATGTTCCGTTATCTTTCTCCTCCACTCCTCTCTTCCTTGCACATCACACTCTGTTCATTGCATTTTCTCCTTGTTTTCTCCTCTCCATTCTTCTCGCCACTTTTTACACATAAATAAAAACTGCTCTTGTCCTATATTTTCAATATATGAGATTTTAAAATATTTATCCATTTCTACAGAAAATTAAAAGAACATGGAAATGGTTCCTCTTTAAATATCCTCCAAGTGATTCTGTTTTCTCCAACAAATATAAAGGCAATAGCTGAATTTGCTATGGGAAGTAATAACTTTATTTTAAATATATGTTTATCTTTCAAAACACTTCCCATCATAAAGAATGCAGTATAAATACTTATAAACTTATTAAATTTCTACTAATAAAAGTGAGTTGCAGGGCTGGCCATTAGCTCAGTTGGTTAGAGTACAGTGTTACAACACCAAGGTCAAGGGTTCGGATCTTCATACTAGCCAGCTGCCAAAAAAAAAAGAGTTGCAATACAGAGTTGTCTTATGCTCCAGCAATTCCATTTCTAGGTATACACCTAAAAGAATGAAAAAATGAGTATATGTCCACACAAAAACAGATACACAAACGTTCACAGCACCATTATTCATAATAGACAAAAAAAAAAAAAGGAAGCAACTGAAACATCTGCATGGACAAATGACGTGCAGATAAACAAAATGTGGCGTATCCATACAACTGAAAAAAATTTGGCAATAAAGAAGGAATAAAGTACTGACATCCTGAAAGATAGATAAACCTTAAAACATGCTAAGTTACAGAAGCATGTCACAAAAGGCCACGTATTATATAATTCTATTTATACAAACAGTCCAGCATAGGCAAATCTATAGAAACAGAAAGTATATTAGTAACAATTTCCAGAGGCTAGGGAAGAGGGGGAATGGGGAATGACAGCTAATGAGGATGGGGTTTCTTTTACAGTGATGAAAATATTATAAAATTAGATAGTGGTAATGGCAGCACAACCTCATTAATATGTGAAAAACTACTAAATTTTTAAAAGGCTAAATTTTCCAGCAGTAAATTATAACCTCAATAAGGCTGCTTTTAAAAAATGCACGACGTTTTAAAAGAAGGCATTCCCATACAGTTAAAATCAACCCTTCCAAATGGCATTTTGAAAATAAGACATGCAATGCTTTGTTACAAATAGGAAACAACATAAATCTTTTGTGCAATCTCACTTTCTTAGCACTATCCCTTGAATCTGAGTTACTACATATAATTGTCATTGCTAAACAGAAAATTAAATCTTTAATATGAATATCAATTCCTTGAATAAACTTGTTCTAACCAAACTCATCCTAATAAATCTACATAATACACTACTTTTTTCATAATATTTGTCTTCACTACAAAGTTTCTCAGAATTGGTTCCAGTATTAAGTTTTTAATGACAACCTGTAGACTTAAGCATCTCCAAACATTAGTTTGACACAACTTTCTGCAAATTCAGTCATTTAATGAACTAAAAATGGATCACGTGTTCAAGTCCAAAGTCCCAAAGATTTGGTGCCTAGTCTTAGAGAAGTAACTTTCCATGGACAGAAATAGGCAAATAACCAAATCATCAAAATAAAATGTGATAAAAACAATGTCTTTTACAAAATCACAAAATCTCACATATGGAGAAGTCCTTAAAAAGTTAGCTAAGCTATTCCATAGCAGCATTGAGCACTTTCACTGTAAGTCTTGTTCATTATACCAAGCAATAATATATGATCCATAGCTCTCACATCAACATTAAATACAGGGCATCTGTCCAAATAAGGTAAAGATTTTGCTTAAAAAAAAGCCATCTCACATCCTTTTAAAACAAAATATGGCAGTGGTGGTTGTTTATAACTCTAATTTCACTCCCTCATCTCTAGACATGAGAAAGGTAAGAAAATTAACATTTAATACCAAGTACCATACATTTATGTGTAATCTCATTTAATCCTGAAAATAAGCATATGAAGTAAATATTACTCCCATATTATAGACAAGGAAACTCACAAAAGAAACCAGGTGATGTGCTCAGTCACATAGCTAAGAAGGGGCAGCCCTAGCACTGAAAAACATTTCTCTGACTTCAAAGCCCGGGCTCTTTCTACTACACTAGGCTGACCTAATGTTAAATCTCCAGTGAAGCTACTTAACATTACAATGTTCTAATAATTAAAGATGAAATGTTATTAGCACTGCACATGCTAAGCTTAAAGAGCAACCCCTCTCTGTTTCTTTTAACCAGATTTAATGTTCAGATTATTTGGATAAACTGGTATTAGCATGAGCTAATTAACATATGTTCTGACAGAAGTGCTAAGCATGATCTCAAACAAGAAATAAGTCAAAGCCATAACCTAAGGACTTAAGTCCAGGAGAGGACCTTGCGACTGACACCTTGGTTCTGCACCTTGTCTCATCCCCTCTTTTCAGTAGGTGTCACAAAACATCACACTCAGCCAGCCACGAATATCCACAGAATTCTAGTTTCCATTAGAGCAGTAGGAGGAGTGAAGGTAATGCCGGGAAGAAAAGGACATGTGCCCAACAGAGTTTAAATGGGACAAACCTGGATGCTGTCACTGTCACTTGATTTTCCTTGTTCAGGATTATTCAGGATCCTTATTCTTTTTCTTTAACCCCTGAGGCTGGTCTTTTCCAGCCCTGATTCACTTTCCAAGCTGTCCCAAAAGTCCAGACTTCCTGTCCATTTTTCCCTACCTCCCCAAACTCCAGACCTGAGCTCCCTTTAAGCTCACAGCTCCACTAAGAAATGTTTCTTCCTTTTCTTTAAATAATGTGTTTTGTCTTTAGGGTACCATCCAGATATTCTCTTCTAGTTTCTGACAGGAAGTCAATTGCACCACCTTTCCTAGGTCAACTAGCTAAAAAGTTCAATTCAATTTTCTCACTGAGTCAACTGAATAGTTCTACTCAATTCTTAACTGAATGTCCTTTTTCCTTGTAAGTCCCTGCCCCCATCCCCTCCAGCAATCTCATCATTTTCTTTTCTCACCAATAACTGCTAAAATGATCTCACCTTCAAAATAATCACATTTACAAAACATCTGTGAAGCACGAGACACCCAGGAAAGTGCTTTTCTAAGCCACTGTCTGCTTTCAGTGCAGAAACCAATGTGGAAAAAAGTTCTCGTCTGCAGAGTTTAGACTGTTAATTTGATGAAATCTTATGAAATTGTCCAACTATTGATTTCACTTCTGAGAAGTGCAGTTGTGACCATCACTTAAAATAATCTTTATAGACCACTGACAGAGTTTGGATGTGTTGTCCCCTCCAGAACTCATGTGGAAATTTGATCTCCAATGTGGCAGTATTGGAAACTGATTGAGTCATGGGGGAGGATCCCTCATGAATGGATTAATGCTCTCCCTGGGGGAGGGGGATTAATGAGTGAGTTCTCACTCTACTAGTTCAGCGCGAGATCGCTGCTAAAGACCTTGTCACCTTCTTCCTCTCTCTCCTCCAAAACTCATGTGGAAATTTGATCTCCAATGTGGCAGTATTGGAAACTGATTGAGTCATGGGGGAGGATCCCTCATGAATGGATTAATGCTCTCCCTGGGGGAGGGGGATTAATGAGTGAGTTCTCACTCTACTAGTTCAGCGCGAGATCGCTGCTAAAGACCTTGTCACCTTCTTCCTCTCTCTTGCTTCCTCTCACCATGTGATCTGCTTGTAACCCACTGGCTCCCTGCCACTTTCTGCCATGAGTAGAAGCAGTCTGAGGCCCATGCCAGATGCAGCTGTCCCAGAATCGTAAACCAAATAAACATCTTTTCCTTATAAATTACCCAGTCTCAGGTATTTCTGTTATAGCAACACAAAACAGACTAAAACAACCACTGACCTGATCCAGCAGAACTAAAGCATCAGCAGATATGACCATGAAGTCTCAAAATTCATACTGCCTGCTCATTAATCCCTAAATGGCAACCTAATGCTTTCCTGGTTCCCAAATCAAGATAGATAATTATTTGTTTTTGGTTTTGTTTTTAAGATGAATCAAAACCATGCTACATCTTATAATCATTTTTTTTTTTACTAAGTAGATTTAATTTAGGCAACAGGCAAATCCATGCTTTAACATTCAATTAAAATACTCCCATTTCAATAATTTCTTATTCCTAGGGAATACAACATTGACAAGAATATGTTAATGTCTTGATAAAAGCTGAAATGATTAGGATCAAAATGATCTTGCCTAAAGTGAATGAAAATAATGCTACATTTTTATGTCATGTTGTTATTCATTCTTTCCATTGGCCCACAGGATAATCCTGCAAGGAATATAAGGCAAATATTATTCCCATTTTTGAGTCTGGGAGCAGTGGCTTGTACCCTGCCACCAGTTAGTGGCAATGCCAAGACTGAAATAAAGTTCTAACTCCCGGTGCTGTCTGCTGCCTCTGGATTACCCACTCTGAAAAGCCCACACAGAGAGGCCAGTGCAGTTGCAATATAAAGCCTGCTGAAAGCAATATTAAAGAGCATACTTACACTCACCATTCTGTGGCTCATTTACTCCACAGATATTCAAAATCCTCCTCCATATCATGCCCTTCTTAGTAAAATGTAAATTGGTTAGTTAATGTTCTGCAGTTACTGAGCATCCTCAATGTGGTAAAAGCTGATTAGAATACAAATATCCTTGACACCCAGAAGTTTATATTCAAAAGACTAAGCAAAATACAATAGAGGCATGCAGGGAGAACACCGTTTCACAAACAGAGGCAGAGATTGTAGTGATACATATACAGGGGGGGTGGTGGGCAACCACCAGAAGATAAAAGAGGTCAGGAAGGATATTCCCCTAAAGACCTCGGAGAGAGCAAGGCCCTACCGACACCTTTATTTCAGATTTACGGCCTCAATTGTGAGAGAATAAATTTCTTTTAAGCTAATAAAAAAAAAAAATTTATATATGAAGGATCTTCAAAAAGTTCGTGGAAAGATTCATATAATGTTCTAATTCTATTTTTCCATGAACTTTGTGAAGTACCCTCATATATATGTGTAATATGTATATTTTATATATATGTATTTATAAAGCTACATGTGTTAATGCAGGCAGAGAAAATCAAACTTAAGATAGAACTGCAGGTCTAACATAATGGGAGGATCTGGGTGCGGTGAAAAAATGAGGAGTTAAGGACTCGAATGTTTCTTAATAAGATGACCAGGTGAATGAGGATATAACTGAATAAAACAGAACACAAAGAGAACAAGCCAGAAGGGAAGAAAGAACCTTGTTTTTTTTTTTGTTTTTTAAAAAAAAAAGATGACCGGTAAGGGGATCTCAACCCTTGGCTTGGTGTTGTCAGCACCACGCTCAGCCAGTGAGCGAACCGGCCATGCCTAACATAGGATCCGAACCCGTGGCCTTGGTGTTATCAGCACCGCACTCTACCGAATGAGCCACGGGCCCACCTGAAAGAACCTTGTTTTTGACAGATTGAGTCTGAGGTTGCCTGAAGCACATGCAGGTAGTTCTATCTTTTAGGCTGATGAAAATCAGGTACACAGCTTAAGAAAATGAGGTCAGGCCTGGAACCCTGGCAGGAGATGTTATCACACGAGGAAGGCAACAGTGAAAGAACTAAGAAGGGAACCTTGTGCACCACTAACATTTAACAGAAGAAATAAAATAGGAAAGGAAGAGGAGTTCAGCAGCATCACACACTGAGGTGCAGGAATGGGGCTGCGACTGGAGGGAGTGACAATGTCAGAAAGAGTCGCCTAAGGAAAACCAGGATCGCCTTTAAAAGTCCCTTCCTCTTATCTCAGATGTTGACATCATTGTTTCATGGTATACAGTTTTCCTAGATATTCCCCAGTGTGTTCCTTAAAAAGTCACCTCTGTTATCTCTTAAGCTGACAATTTTTTTTTTTTTTTTTTTTTGTCTTTTTCCGTGTCTGGCAATGGATCGCAACCCTCAGTGTTGCCCCTGCACCGGACCGCGGACCGGGGACCGGCAACCGGCAACGGGATCACCACCCTCGGCGTTGCTCCCGTGCCTCGCTCAGCCAGTGAGCGGGAACCGGTCTGTATGTGGGATCCAAACCCTCGGGCGGGAGCGCCGCCGCGCTTCCCAATCGGCGCACTATCCAGTGCGCCACCGGAACGGCCCTTAAGCTGACAATTTTTAATGGGAACCATCCGCTCAAATTTTCAGCAACCAACTTTTAAAACAATTGAAAGGCTAATCTCTTGGTTTTTTGTTTCTTAGTGTCACATAGTAACTTTTTCATAGAAGGCACACAACATCTGATATAAATTTCAAAACCATAATATTTAAATTGTTTTCACAACTAATTTTAATTTACTTTCCCTTGCTGTCTGTCCCCTACCACTACCACCATCTTTTTTTTTGGTCATCTTTCATTCTGACATTTTTAGGAGTAGAAAAATTTAATAAATGAAAGAGAGAAAATGCTCACAAGGGCATAGTAAAGTCAACTTACATAGCTCCCATTTAAAAGAGATAATACACTATACAGAATACTCATTTCTATGAGGGGCTTATCACTCCTGTCCACACACAAATGCATACCAGTTTTCTAAATTAAATCATCACTTTTCCTGTGTACTAAAGAGAAAACTGAAGCTGGGTCTTTCATTTGGATAAGTTCCAGCATATGTTTACACAAGAGAATAGTACTTGGTATGCCTTTCATAAACCAGCAAACAGTATGGCTTTTTAGATTTGCATAAGGAAAGATCATAGAAATTCCACTACTGAGGAATGTGTCTGACTTCCAGACGAAGGGATGTCATCTGTATCTACCCACTATTTCCCGGAGTAAGGCCGAGGTTCAGGGAGAGTATTATTAATGCAGCAAGGGTACATACAGAAGCATTTTTTCTGATTTATTTTCTTTTTCACATCACTTGACATTGAGAACTATCCCAGGATAGTTTCCCACCCTTCACAAAATATGACACTCTCCATTATACCAAATAATCAGCCAATCAGATAAGGAAACAATATAAAAAATATAAGGCATTTTTAAAAATACTATTAGAAATAGGAACTTTTACCATTGAATCTAAAAATTGGAAATGAAAATCTGTAATCATCGATACAAAAGTGCTAATTATTAGTCTTATCCTAGCCTTTTCCCACCATGTTCCATGTAAAAATTACAATTAAAATAATTATTTTCAAACAAATGATTCAAAATTCTAGAAAATTAAGGCTTATTTTTCTCTTATGCATTTACATCTCAGCAAAAAAGAAAAAGGCTGGAAAAACTGGCAGATTATTAGCTACTACAAGGTACCTTACTATTCCATAATTTACTTTTTCTGAAGTAAATCACGTTCGTTACACACAGTGTTTTAAGGATACTTCAAAAAGTTTGTGGAAAATTACAATTAAAGTGAACAGATATGATGTTGATGGGTGTTGGGCTCTTTTACTTGCCTCTAATGCTGCCGACTGGGCCAGCTGTCCAGCTAGGGCTGGGTCTGGAGCTCACAGACCCCTCAAGCCCATTGTCCAGACTGGGTCACAAACCCTTCACAAGCCAGACTGGGTCCCCAGACCCCTCACTTGCAGGTCTATGAGCTAGGGAATGGCAAACAGGTCCTTGGAAGCAGTAGGTTGGAGAGCATGGCCGCATGCAGGGGATGCCTGAGGCAGAGGACCACCTGGCGCCGCACATGCGCACTAACTCCACCCACACCCACACAATTTACGAAGAATGCACCACACAACCCCCAACCAGAGGGCAGGCAGGGGGCCTGATTAAATTATTCCATTTTCCAAACAATGGGGGACGGGGAGCGGAAGGGAGGAAAAGGAAGAAAAAAGATAATACAAATCTTTCCATGAAATTTTCGATGACCACCCCCCCCATGTGTGTTCCATCATAACACTTTCTTCGGCATCATAATGGGTTCTTGACAATGAAATCAGAATACCGTAGATATGAAGAATCAAGTACTTTGATTAACCAAATATTTCAATTAGACGTAATCCTACAGAAAGGATCCTCATTACCAGAAATGCAGGCTAAAGTCCAAATTCACCTGGTCAAAGACAAAACTGTTAAAATAATAACATTTTTATTGACTGTTATTATCCTGCCCCTTTTCCTCTGCTTCACGGGCTATTAAGATGAACACGTATTACGTAAGTTGCCATGCTTATACAAAAACCAGCCACTGTTAGTCAGAATATGGCAGGTGCAAAAGATGATGTACAGGTTCCATGCCCTAGATGGCCAGGTGCTCAGCAACTGGTTTTAATTTTCAAGATGAAAGTCAGCAAGCAGCAGCCGTTGGCTGATGAGGCCTGATCCACTGGGGTTACCCTGTAAGGATTAGTAGATGCTGGGCAGAGGTTCAGCAGGCTGGAGGAAAAGGGAAGACTGGCACAGCTTCAAGCTGAAACTGGTGGGGGGCTGATGGCGCTTTGGGGAGGCTGGCACCTGCGTAGAAGGCTGAAATGAGCAGAAATTACTGTCCAGTGGGAATGGCTTGGGCCACAACAGGTGGCAATCACAGCTCTGGCAAGAAACGACATTCATCAAAGAAATTCAAGACTAAATAACCCCCTTCCCTTCACCCTTTCTTATCTGTCCCTAATAAACATTTCATTGTTGTATAGCATTTACTAAATGTAGCATAATATTCTGATTTTTTATATCAAATTTTCTGTTTATAAATCTAGAGAAAGGATTTACCACTCTCAATATATACAGGACTTTAATAAGATTGCACTTGACACCAAAGCAATACTAAATGTAAGCTTTATTATTTTTATCTTATATAATCTGAGTAATGCTTAAGCATCATTAGCAACACAATTAACATCGTACTCTAGGAAATGTTAATAATTGAATGGGGGCTGGCCAGTTAGCTCACTTGGTTGAAATGTGGTGCTAATTACATCAAGGTCAAGGGTTCACAGACTTTCAGTGACTTAAAGTTTAGTGGTTACCTGAGTTTTCTGTGTGCTCAAAGTACCTTGATCATAACTGTAATAGGAGGCAGCATATTAGGGGGTTATTACTAAGCTGGCTTCCTCCACTAGACAGGAACCATTTTCTATTCCCTCAGCAGCCCATTCTCTGATCTTCTAACCTGGGAGAGCCCCTCAATTACTATCTGCTGAAAAAGAAAATCCAGGAGAAATAATGATAGTGATAAAGGGCACCTATTAAGCTCCCGTGGAGCATCAGAAGAGAGGTAGGTGAAGTAATCAGCCATCCCAATTTAATTCTACTCTGATGAGTGCCAAGGCTCCCATTTAAATTAACACAAGTGTAACTGCTTTTACTTGTGACATGTCTCTGTAACAGAACTTTAAAGCACCACATCCCTAATCTACAGTTCCAAAAATTAATTACAGTTCATTTGAAAGATGCAGTTATTGCTGCTCATTTAACTCCAATTCTAATGATTATGGGAACCAAATGAATGGTTGAAGTAATTACACATCCATACCGTTGATTAGCTGCCCAACTACACAAGCCAAACAACCTTAGTGGAAAAAGGAGCTCTTGTAGAATAAACAAGAATCTACATTGAGTTCCAATTAAACTAAATAAATGCTAGGTGCAAATTTAAATAACAAAAAATAGCCTAAAACAAAAGCAGTTCTCACTAAAAGCTGAAGGATGACTAAGTAAATAAAACAATTACTATGGAAAGTATTCCAAATTTCTTAATTGTGTCTTTTTCCTTCCTTTTTATTTAATTCCTTCCCTGTGCCACCAAAAATTCTGGTAGCAAAGTGGGCCCCAACATACACACAAAATAGACTAGCTTAATAGTAAAAAACCAAGTGAAACAAGGCCAAGGTGAGTTTGTGAAGTACAGAGAATAGGAGGCGGTGGTAGCTCACCTTTCTAAGGCATTTCAATGTGGTATCTGCACTTAGGGTTCTCTTTTACTAGGCATCCCTGCTTAATCTCCAGATCACAAGTGCTCCATACAGTGGACTTCAAACTGAGGTCTATAGACACTAAGGGTAGACACCTTCAAGAAACTGTACACTTCCCTCTTGCTAATGTCTTAATTAACTGTATATGCCACATCATCAACTTATGGGCAACTGACCGCTGGAATAGGTGCCCTCCTCATTTATATCATGGACCACTAGTGCCAGGAACTACTGCTTCCAGAACAGAAGCAATATGACCAATAAACAGACGAACAAGGGGTGAATAGATGGAGAACAGAGGATTTTTAAGGCAGTGAAACTATTCTGTATGATACTGTAATGGTGAATACATGACATTATGCAATTGTCAGAACCCATAGAAGGAAGAGGGAACCCTAATGTAAAATTAAATTAACAATAATATATCAATATTGATTCATAATTGTAACAAATGTACCACGCTAACGTAACATGTCAATAATAGAAGAAACTGCACATGTGAGTGTGGGGAGGGTATGGGAATTTCTTTGTAAAACTAAAACTAAAGAAAAAAATGTTTTTAATATGACAAATAAATAAATAAAACTGGTGATAGACGGAAGGCCACCATCGGGATAAGAAAGATTTTGAAGAACTGCAGTTTCAACTGGGAAAAGTAGTTAGAAAATGAATCATCAACACACAAGATACTATCACCAGTCTCTGTGAGCGGAAAACATCATCCATCAGATTAATGAAATGTAGCTGACAAGTTTTGTATTAGTTTTGCAACAGGAGGGTACTTCAAAAAGTTCATGGAAAAATAGAATTGAAAGTGTTAAGGTCAGTAGGGGTTGGGGCGTCCCTTAAGGGGACACAAATCTTTCAATGAACTTTTTGAAGTACTCTTTTAAGTACCCTTGCATTGTTTATATTTAATATATAAACTGATGTGCTTTTAAGATTGCATGAATATGGTGTTGTAACATCACGGTCAAAGGTTTGGATCCCCATACCGCCAAAAGAAAAAAAGATTGCATGATTGTTATAAGCATAGAGTTATAGTTTCATGCTTGTATATATTTAACCATCATAATAAATAATTAAATCCATATTAGAGTCTATTTGCTTTTTTTTTTCATTTAAAAGAATCCTAAACATACAAGTTTAGAAACACTATCCTAAAGGCAGACCAAATAGCTAGCCGGTTCTAGATTAAAGGCCAATATGAGGCAGGGCAGGGTAGAGGAAAGAATGTTGATGATACTCTCCCCACCCAATCAATTCAATTCAACGAGTATAACGCTGGGCTGGCTGGTCAGCTCAGTTGGTTAGAGCTTGGTGCTGATAATACCAGGGTCAAGGGTTCCGATCACACCTACAATTAAAAAAAAAAGTATAACGCTATTTCCTCCTTTAAATTTACTTTTAAATTGACAAAAATTGTATACATTTATGGTACACAACATGATGCTTTGATATATGTACGCACTGTGGAATGGCTAAATCAAGCTAATGTATGAATTCTCATATACTTATCACTTTTTGTGTGTGGTGAAAACACTTCAAATCTACTCTCTTCACAATTTTAAATTCTATTTGTTTATTCTTTCTCTTTTCATCCCTTTTTTTTTCCCTTCTGTTTTCTTGCAAGGGCAAAGCTCATTCTATTTAAAGATAACTTTTTGAATTCAAAAGTATAAAAACAAGAAAAAGTAAAGGGGAAATTATAAGAGAAAGTTATTCTCAAATATTTCTTTGGATATGATCCCTAAAAGGAGAAAATTAATAAGCAAAAATAACCTATGATTTCACTGCTCAAATTTGAAGACTGGCACCTGTTAAAAGTATACAGTTCATGGAATAACATTTGATGAAAGGGTGGAGATTTTGAGTCATACTGTGTGAACTAAAACTCAATTCACCAGATTAATATTCTCAAATATCACTCACCAAATGTCTGTATGACATGTAACAAAGGGAACAAATAATCCTAATCGTAAGTTTTGTATAGATGTTTCTCTCATTTTACAGGAAAGTTAGGACTCAGAGAAGTTAACTTACTTGCCAACTATCACAAAGCACTAGATGGCCCCAGAATTCAAACTTAAGTCTAGATCAAAACAATTAGTTATCATCCTTTTTCTCAGAGTGGATGTGAATATGAAATGTAATAAGACATTTTTAAAAACATGTTAAGTATTTTATATATATTATGTAAAATTTAAATCATCTAGTTCAATTGAAGTCATCTAGTTCAATTTATAAGGACTCTTCCAAATAGTCTACTAAAGAAACTTCATCTTGAATCATAGATCAAGGAGCATGTGTGACTTTTATTGGAATAGTCATGCATGTATTAATTAAGAGAATGCCTGCCAAAACCCTCACCAGAAAAGTTAACAGGGATAAAAATAAGATACTTAGAAACACTCTGATGACTGCTGGTTAAATAAGGTAAATTAAGAAATCATTAAGTATTAATGAAAATAACAACAAAGTGCTAAAAAAAAAAACTGAAATGGATAATGGATATACCTATTGAAATAGTTGGTATAAAATTAGGGAAGGTGAAGGCCTCCTCAGTAAGGAAGGAGAAACAGTCAGGAGGGACAGGACTGGGAGGAGGGCTTTAGTATATCTGGTATAGAACTGAGCAGACTTCAAGACACACCCCTCCTATGCTAGGAGCTTCAGAGCAGGCATTTAGCAGCTGCAGCCTAGAGTCACAGCTTCCTCCCCAAGGACCAAAGGTGGTTTGGTGGGAAAAAGGCAGTGCGGTCATGTGACTTCAAGGGCTCCTTTGCTCTAAAATCTTTTCCCTTTGGCAGCTCATGCTGGGAATTCTTCTAACAAGGAATAAAACATTTTCTTTCCACAATGAAATAACGAATAACCAAATGTTACAATCTCACCACAAATCTAAGAATCCTAGAAAGATAGCAGTTGTATATTTAAGTGCATAAGGACAAATTAATGAGGCAGGGCCTACACCTTTAAGGAGCTTACACTCAAAATTCCTTCACTTAAGAATGGAAGAACAAACCTACAAGGATGGGAATCACCTGATGTTTACAAGGCTAGGTTCAAGAACCATAATAAAGTGCATAATATCACTAGTACGATAATGTACATGTCAGAGCAGCTATGTAAGTATTTTCAACTTTTGAAAGACTAAGGTTGATCTCACACAAAGTAGGGAGAAAATGCAGAACATCTGGCAACTCCAGCAAGAATCAGCTCGTCCTTTTGCACTCCAAGATAGGAGGATCTTTTTGAAGAGGCATCATGCTCTCTAAGATGCAAAGAGGTTAGTCCTGAGACCTCAACCAAGACTTGCAAACCAGAAAGGAGAGTTCACATTTGTGTATACACAGGGTGGAAGGAACTGCAGATAAACCTTATTTTTCAGAAATCACAGTAAATACCATTTGAGTAGCCTCAAATTCAGAAATTAAGTGAATATGGGCGTAGAACACATTTTCTTTACCCTGGTTAGGTGACACACCTGGAAGCAAATGTTTTAGCACTTGGGATGGTTAAAATAAAAAAGAATTTCAGAGAACACGAATTTCAAGACATCTTGCTAAGCACCGTCCTAACTGTTAATACATGCTTCAAAATACAGATCAGATGCCAGTGTATCAGTTTCAGGCACACACACATTCCCATCATGTTATTGCTGACCTTGCAACCGACATATACAAAGACGCTGCCCTTATATATGTCCTGGGGTTTACTGGACCACCCAAAGGCTTCCCCACCTTGTGAAAATACCACATTCTCCCAGCCCCATCAGAGCCCAGAGATTCCAGGGCTTCATTTCAGTAGCTAAAGCACTTAGAAGCCTCTATTAAGATGAAAATATGTTCTGGGGGAAAGGTAACAAGTTAAGCCTTATCATTTAGTCACTCAATCCTCTCTACGAGAAACTCTTAGTTTCAGATACTCGTTTAGATCTTAGTAGTTCAAAGTAAAGATCTAAACGATGGAAGAGAGAAGAAAATCCAATCAGGAGGTGTATGGGAAATGATTTGGCAGAAGCTCCAAGGACAGCCCCTACAGTCCATAGCTCATCAGAAGTTCTGATTGGCCTTTAGCCCCTTAACTCTCATCCCCAGTCACTCCACCAACACCATACGCGATGCAAACCAAAAATTAAGACACACAGAAAACTTGCAGAGTTTAAACCCATCGGTAACTTGCTTTCTTCGATCATCTTACTAAATGGCAAAACCACAAATGTATAATTTTTAAAAGCCACCTCAATGATTAATTGTGCAAGAGTTACTAATGTATGTAAGAAAATAATAATTTTCCTTGAACATCAATAAATAAACCAGCTTACTGTTATCCTTAAGACAAATTATTGATCCTCCTTTTAAGGACTTGTTAAAAGTGCTCCAGCTAAGCACAATAAATTTACAGAAAAGAGCAGATGTCCCCACATCTTTTCAGGAGCGTTATGCAAAAAGACTCTGAACGACTTTCCTCAGGATATACTCCAATGTCCAGTGGAGAACTTTCCCTTCTCTGTAGACATGGAAGTAACACCTAGGAATAAACTTTGTTGGCCACCAGCAGGGGAGCTCTTCAGCTTTTGTCCCCAAATCCATTCAAACAAAAGAAGCTCCAACTCCTCCAGCCCACCCCTCGGACCCGCGCCCCGAGGGGACTCTCCAGGTCCCTCTGCCCTCTGTCCCCTCCACAGGCAGCCCTACTTACTCCTCAGCGCCCCAATGAGCAGAGAGCCGTCCTTAATGAGCTCTTTGATGAACTTGTTGGTTCGCTCCAGCTCAATCTCGTGACACTGCAGGCGCTCCCTGAAATCCGGGCTGTCCAAATAGGAATCGCTGAACTCCAGAGTGGGCAGCCCCATGGTACAGGCACTGCCAGCGACGGCCGGGAGCACGTCCCGGC